>NW_027187360.1:18554718-18557345 GCF_028583685.1 Petaurus breviceps papuanus | reverse complement strand
GTAAATCATAAAAGGTCATCTTAGAAAGGGGGAGGGGAGAGAGGGGAAGAAAATTTAGAACTCAAAATCTTGTGGAAGTGAATGTTGAAAACTAAAAATTAATTAATTAATTGCATTTTTACAAGAAAGAAATAGTGTCCTGGGTACCTGATATACTGATAGTTCCCAACTAATAATAAGAGAACAGTCTAGAACGTTGGAATACATACCTCAATGGGCCAGTGTCTTTTAAAATGACTTACTTTTAAGTGAATGAGTGAATGGAAAAGCATTTTTAACCATTTACTATGTGCCAAGCACTAAGCTAAGTGCCAATGACACAAATATCAAAGACAATCCCTGCCCTCATGCAGCTTATATTCTAACAGTGGGATATGCATATCCATATCCATATATATGTATATGTGTGTGTGTGTGTGTGTGTGAGTGAGTGTGTGTGTATGACTGGTGGCTTTGGGAAAGTGTTTTTGTCTAGCAAGTCAGGGAATGAGCTATAGATCAGTTGACTGACATGCTCTTTATGGAGGCAGTGAGGGTGTTGATTACTATTCCTAGAGAAAGAGATGCAAAGATTTTGGAGGAGAGGTTTAGTGCATGTTTTAGAAAGATAGTTAGAGAGAAAAGGATGGATGGTCTCTGATCTGGGGATGGTTAGACAGTAGTTTTTAACCAGTCAGGACAGAACAGCACCAGGGTAGGAGTTCTAAAAGGCAAAAAAGAATGAGGAAAGAAAAAAATAAGCATTGATTAACTGCCTACTATGTGCCAGAAACTGTGCTAGGTGCTTTACATATATTATCTAATTCGATCCTCACAACAATACTGAGAGGTAGCTGCTACTGTAAGTCTTATTTTACAATTAAGGAAACTGAGGCAAACTGAGGTTAAGTGACTTGTCTAGGTTCATACAGCTAGTAAATGTCTGAGGCTGAGTTTGAACTCACATCTTCCTAAATTCAGGCCCACCATTATTCTACTATACCACCTAGCTTCCTCAGACACAACGAATACTTAGAGCTGCCAGTCAGTCAACCATCTACAACCATTTACTAAGCACCTCGTTTCAGGTACTGTTAGGTACTGGGGAGCTATTCTTCCTCTTTTCCAATTTTTCTCCTCTCTACCCCTACTCCCCTATTCAAACTCATTTTTTTATTCTGGGCTCCAAACTTGTTCTGTGTTCTGGCATCACTACTGATGATGGTTTGGAACACATGGATTCTGCTCTCTAACATGGGTGAGGAGCAAACAAATTATCCTTTTTTCCTCTTAACTAAGCCAGGACATAACTGGAACTTTTAAAAAAAGTTACTACCAGGAAATTATAAGGGGGGGGGGGAGGAAAGAAAGAAAACTCAAGATTTGCAGGGTACAACTTCTGCAACTAAAATTTAGGCATAGATAAGCTAGTCAGGACCACCTTAATATCTTATTCTTTGCTCAATCCTGTCTACACAAAATAACAGAACACTAGGACTGGAAGCATTCTTAAAGATGCTTTGTTACAACCATATTTTTTTATGGAGAAGAAAAGTGAGGTTAAGAGAGGCAAAGTAATTCACCTCTATTAGGAAATGTTAGTGATAGGATTCAAACCAATGTCTTTGGAAATTAAATTTGAGGTTCTTTCCCTAAATCTATTTTCTGTCCTACCCTTTGTGAACTCAAGCACTTACAGTTCTAGCCTGGCACCTGGTCCTAACTTTATTAGTAGTTATGTATTCTGCATCTTCTATTCTGGAGCCCATGTGTGATCGTCCCTCATCCCTGGAATCCATCTCTAGTTTCCCTCCATCTTTTGGCCCCCCTGGTTTCCTTTAACACTCAGCTTTCATGATACTGTCTGATCTCCCCTCCCTCACATAAAAACCTTGTATTCATTTCATATATGTGGCTATTTCATATTAATTTTATAGATATATATTTATATGTATGTATACATATATACAATTTATATGTGTGTATTTGTGGTCATATTTTCTTCCATTTGACTGTAAGCTTCTTGTAGACAGGGATTGTTTTACTTTTGCCTCTTTTGTGCAGTGCCTGGCACATAGTAATTGCTTATTTAATAAATACTTAGTTGACTGATTGTCTCTGCCGTTTATTACTTGTATGGCCTGGGACAATTTACTTAAACTCTCTTGGGTCTCAGTTTGTTCAAATATAAAATGAGGGATTGGAGAAGATTATCTCTAAGGTCTTTTACAGCTCTAAATATATGACCCTATGATAACATCTTTCCTTCCATCAAGTAGAAGCCATCTAACTTCTGACCGTTTTCTTTTCTAGAGCTTTCCCCACCCATTGACTTACAGACTGAGGCCCTATTTCTTGCCTGAAGGATGCCTCTAGTTCTTATCTCCTTCATAGAGCAGACATGACTGACAAGTCCTTAGCTCAGTGAGTGATCAAGAATAGTTTAACAACCCTGCCCACTTCCCAGCTTCTCAGTGTTTACTCGTCCCTCCTGTGACAGCAACAAAAACAAGTCATAAAGAGTGATTTTTCTGGAATCCCATTAGTATAGTTTTATAATACAAAAATACTTTAAGAATATAGTAACAATAACTCAAAATCTCCTCTCTCTCTCTCTCTCTCTCTCTCTCTCTCTCTCTCTCTCTCTC
>NW_027187360.1:18513208-18554618 GCF_028583685.1 Petaurus breviceps papuanus | reverse complement strand
GTCTGTCTCTCTCTCTGTCTCTCTCTCTCTCTCTCTCTCTCTCTCTCACACACACACACACACACACACACACACACACACACACACACACACAGATTTCCTCCCCCTCTAGGAATCATCTAAAGTAAGGATTAATTTTATCTCAGCTCCTCTTTAGTCCCAAGAGTACAGAGTGGGGAGGAGGGATGAGAAGATCCCAGCAGCATAGCTTTATGCTTGAAAAGTACAAAATCAAGGTGTATTTATCAGAGATCACTGGCTTGAAATCTGTTCTGTCATTTTGGTGAAGAAAGATATGGGCTCTCTTGCTCTTGGGTGCATGATTTTAGAGTACTGACATGTATCTCATTTACATAAGGTGAGTCTAGCATAATCATTGGAAAGGGGAAATATGTGTGCGTGTGTATATCTTTTAAAAGACCATCATTTAGTTGTATGATATAGCTCCTGACAAAGTAGTCATTTACCTAAGAGGAAAACAAGTTAGTGTGAGGGGATAATTGGCTCTGAGACAGTCAGCGACAGAACAATGCCAGAGTAGAGCCTCAGTAGTTCAAAAAAGCCCTGGTTCCTCTCATAATTGGAGGTCTGATTAAATTAGTGCTAGTCTAAGTTCTACCAGCTGAATAACAATGGTATTATTATGACAGGGCTTAAACTGAGGGATATTGTTTTTGCTTTCTCTCTGAAATGTTCTATTGCACATGCAGGATTTTAAAAGCACAGAATTTAGCCTTGGTGAGCAGCTCAGAGAAAGGGGCCAGTAGGAGGGGAGGACTTTTCATATAGGTACATTAGGGAGGAATCTTAGAATGGGAAGCAAGAGACTTGTCTAAAGACAAGTGCACTGCTTCAAGGAAGAACATTTGTAAACTTTATAGAAACAATGGTTTACAAAACAAAGAATGCAGTAGCCTGAAGTTATTGTGTCCCCACAGCTAGAAGGACTGGGCAGTTGCACTGTGGAAGTAGAAATGTAGCAGCTGTTGCCAAAAGCCCTAAAGAAGGTCTTGGTTTCTCTCCCAGGTGAAGGTTACCTGTAGAAAATACATAAAAGCTGAGAGAGCCCAGGTCTTTAGGTTGGAGTCCTTTAAAAGGCCCCAATAGTGTCTGCTAGGTGGTGCAGTGCATGGAGGGCTGGGTCTGGAGTCAGGAAGATCTGAGTTCAAATGGGACTTCAAATACTTTACAAGCTGTGTGACCCTGGGCAAGTCACTTAGCCTCTGTTTACATTAATCCACTGGAAAAGGAAATGGGAAACTACTCCAGTATCCTTGCCAAGAAAAGCCCATGATGTATGGTCTACAGGGTCACTTCGAGTTGGATATGACTGAACAATACTATTAGTAAGGAACTTAAGGATAATGGAAGGAGGAAAAGGCAGAAAGCTATTTGAAACCTTATTACATTATAGTAGTATTGCTCTTCACTGGGGACAGGAGTGGGAGGGGGGTAGAGAATAAACGTTTATGTAGCATATACTATAATGTCAAGCACTGTGCTGTTTATTTGTTTATTCATTTATTTACTTACTTCCAAATATTGTCTCATTTGATCCTCACCCTGTGAGGGAGGTGCTGTTATTATTCCCATTTTACATTTGAAAGAACTGAGGCAAACAGAGACAATGTGATTTAGCCAGGGTCACACAGATAGTAAGTGTCTGAAGTCAGATTTGAAATCAGGCCTTCCAGACTCCAGGGCAAGCTCTATATCTGTAGCTAGTTTTGTTACCTGGGCTACTTTTTTCTGCAGGACTATGTTTGTACTCCCTTATATTTGTATAGCCCTGGGGAAAACATCAAGTTGTACTACAAGCTACCTGATTTTGTTTTTGAGCATGGACTACACCAGAGTAAGGAGATAGGGGCTCTGTGTCACAAGGTCAATAGCAACTGGGTTTTTGGCACAACATACTAAGACCTGAACTATTTTCTCAAATGTGCCTGTGTTGGTAGTCTCAGTACTATTTACAACAACCAATTGCTGTTATAATCAATTGCCTTAACCAAATCTGTCAACAGAAAGTCTGAATTCCATTAAGACAACTGAAATAATTCAATCAGATAGATCATACCCAAGTCGTTTTAGTTCCCATGGAATAACTGATGAAGTTGAAGAATATGATTTTTTTTCAATGTACTGTAATAGTATAGCAAGGAAGCTTTGAGAAATCAATTTAGTTGAATCTCTTGAGAGTCAAGAAAAAAAATAAAATAGAAAAAAAATGACTACAATTTTATAAGATAATAACTTCTGATTTAAAACCACAACAACTTAATTTGTAGTTATTATCTTTTTAGCTGAAATTTAAACTTAATTTATCAATTTAAAACATTCTTTAATAAAGCTTTCATTTGAATAAAAAAAAACTAAGCTTTTGATCTACCACATTTACCAACATGTATTAAAAAAAATCCAAGTATTTTTGGATCTGTGGTTATTTTCATGAGGTCTAGGACAATCACTACACAATCCTCCTGTGTTACCAAATATGATGGCAAAGCTGACAAATTCAGGGGCAAAGATTTGCATATCATTTTGCAGAAATGTGTATACTCATTTACATAGATTTTCATGTTATGTTCAAAGTGCCACTGACTCTGAGCATATTAAAGAAATGGAATTTATAGTTCAAGTTGTGTCAAATATATTAAAGCCCATTATTTGAGGCCAGCAGAGAGATGAGGAGTCTATCAGAGATAGAACAGAGAATTATCTCCTCAGTACTAGTCATTAAAATCAGGGTCAGGTCCAGGGACCCAGGGCAGCTAGGAAAAGAGGAGTCAAACCTTGGAGCATTCCTGGGAAGCAATAATGCTTGACAGACTCATAAACCAGCCCCAGAAGAAGGGCATTTTGGGGCACAGCCTGGAATAAATAGGTGATTCAGCCTATCTGTGGAAGGCAATGACTTTTCTTCTGAATCTTCAAATAGTGCATTTGTTTTCATGAGGAAAGTTGGTGGACCAGATTAGCCACAGGGCATCTCAACACAGTCTGACAACTTTGCACGCATAAAGACTTGAGAGAACAATTTTACAATTGATAGCACTTGAGGAAATGCAAAAAAATAATAATCTAGATATCAAACTACCTCATTTGCAAGAAAAGACATTGCAGTTACAAATCAGGTTATACAGTTTCTCATTCTTATTGTTTGGGTCCAGCATGATACAACTGCAGATCTTATTACCTAGTGCCTGTGGTCCCTCCCTGCTAGGCTTAGGCCAAGCCATAAATTTTCTATACTAGACTAATGCTTGCCACACTGAGGGAACCTTGTCCTGAGTGGTTCCCTAAACACCATACTTTCTCCCAAAGAGAGATATTGAATGAACAAAAAGTATTTATTCTGCATACATAAAGAGGCCATTTGGATGAAGGCACAGTTTATCATGAAATTTTTTTTTCAAATTTTCTGATAATGGGGACCTGGGAGCACAGACTGAAGTGGGGAGACTTGGTAAGACAGTAACACATTGAACAAAAGCTCTGAGGGGTTGCAAGTATGATAAACTCAATGTGAGTCAACAGTATGATTTGGCAGCCAAAATACAGGTGCAATATTAGTCTATTAGTGGGCCTTTAGAAACTAGAATGATGGTGATGGTTCTTGTCCTCTCTTCCATATTGTACTCTGTTCTGGGCAGACCACATCTTGAGCGTTGTTTTCAGTTGTTAGGTGACATCTTTTGGGGAAGAATATTGATAAGTTAAACCTGTCCCACACCCAAACAAGAAAGGTGAGGGAACGTAAATTAATGCTTAGGTGATGATAGGTTAAAACAAATGGGAATATTTATTATGAAGAAAAAACTTAAAAGGTTGTGTAGGGTGAAGGGTGTACATAATAACCAAATTCAAACAACTGAAGGATTGCCTTTTAGAAGTGGAATCAGACTTGTATAGCTTGTCCCAAAAGGTAAGAATTATGAATAATTTGTGGCATGTAAACAGAAGAATTCAGTCGTCAGCAAGAATTTATCAAGTGCTTATTATTTGCTGGGCAATGTGGTCATCTCTTAGGGTGCACAAAGAGCTGGGGTATTGGTCCCTGCTTTCAAGTTGCTCATAGTCAAATAGGGGAGATAACATGCAAATGACCATGCGCAAACAAGATGCATGCAGAACAAACTGGAGCTAACCTCAAGGGGAAAACATCAGCATTAAAGGGGACTAGGAAAGGCTTCTTATAGAAGACAGGATTTTAGCTGAGATCTGAAGAAAGCCAAGGAATCAAGAGATAGAAATAAGGAGGGAGTGGGGGACAACCAATACAATACCGGGAGTCTAGAAATTGACTTGTTTTGTCCAATGAGCAGCCAGGAGGCCAGTGTCATTGGACTGCAGAGTATGTAGAGCGGAATAAGGTATACAAAGACTAGACAGTTAGGAAGGGGGCAGGTTATGAAGGGCTTTAAAAGACAAACAGAACAGTAAATATTTGATCCTAGAGGTAACAGGAAGTCACTGGAGTTTATTAAATGGTGAGGTAACATAGTCAAACCTGTGCATTAAGATGCTCAGCATGAAGAAAAATTTCCTGACAATTAGAGTTATTCAAAAGTGGAGTGTACTGTTCTGCAGAGCAGTGGATTTTCTTTCCCTGAAGGTTTACAAGAGGAGTCTGGATGGTTACTTTTCTGGGATTCTCCAGATGTGAAATGGCGTGATCTCTGAGGGCTCTTCCAGTACTGAATTTCTATGGGGGAGAAAATGTCTTGCCCTAAAATGCTATAGGAATTTTATGACTTATTGTTATGTTCTTACTTCAGCAAAATATACCAGAATCTTGCTCAGCTTAGACTAAAGAATCTTGCTCCATTTGAGTTCTGGTGAGCCCTGACCTATTTGGGGGTACAGCTGGGCCCTCTCTGACATCTTTCTGGACTGCAGGCCACTCTGCTTTCTCAGTGTTCTGCAGTCATGTTGATAGAACCCCCTTAACTGTAGCTTAGTTTGCCCTAAGCCTGTTTTCATGAGGCAGGCCTAGCCAAGTTTATTCTTCTTGTGTGGAATTAAACACTTTCTGTTCAGGTCAGTGCTCAGATACATGCTAGCCTTGGGGCTCCCTCCTGCCTACACACCCTCTGCCCAAGCACTTCTCTTAAATCACTGAAGAAATAATGGCAGTGACACTTCACCTCCATGACCAAAGGCTTGAAGCAGAAAAGTTTTGAACAGTAAAATGGAAAATCAATGAAATTTAAGAGTGGTGGCAGGGGTGGGGTTGAGAAAGAGGAGGAGGTTGCTTTTGTAGCATAAACTTATAAGCATTATTTTTTAAAATCCTCTAAATCTAAAGAACTTGGATAGTATCCAAAACCAAGCATACCTTGTAATCATATTTTCCCAGCATGCCTCAGCAAACTTTCAATCTATTTACAGGTATGAATGATAAACTGCCTTCAATGTATGAGCTATTGACTCTACTCTAAATGAAATTTATAATATGAAGTGGGGGAAGTCTAGTAATATAACACCATTAAGTGCAGTAATATTTGGGGATGGGAGGTAGATTTTTAAATGAGGGTGGCTTTTTAACAAATGGCAGGTATTTTGGTAAATGATCTCCCTTCTCAATGGGTTATCTAAAGGGCAGCTCTCTAGCATAGGTGATTAGCCAGTAAATAGATCTGGGGATAACAAAGGAGGTTATTTAACTTTTTTTTAAGAATGATAATAGAATTACAATACTTCAGTGTAAATACTTTCTTTTTTATGTTAAAAAGTTCTAGTATATCCTCTCCCAGCATTCCTGCCATATGTCAAATATTTTAATCCCAAAATTGATGATAGAAAAATATGAGCACACTGAGAGATTGGATATTTTCCCCAACTATAAAATGATGCCGCTGGGACTGGATGATCTGGCTTGATGATTCCTTTGCAGCTTTTCCCATGGCCTCTTCCAGTTTTGATATTACATGTGTTAATATTTCTTTCAGCTCTGAAATTCTGTTTGAAGGTTTCTTCCCTTTTTCCCATTCTATGTATTAAGGCACCTTCCAGCTACAACATTTTGTGTTTAATGTTTGTTCTAAGGCTCCATCCAATTCTGATATTCTGTCTTCTAAGATTTCTTCCAATTTTGGCATTCTATGTTCTAAAGTCCCTTCTAGCTCTGACATTCTTGGATAAACTCAATTCAAACCTCTCACCTCTCTCTATCATCCAATGCCCAATCAATGTCAAAACTGTCTATGAACCTAAATTGAGGAAGGCTGAACTTCAGAAATGGTTTCCAAATTTTGGTTAAAGAGAGTCATTTTTTTTTATGTCTTTGGAGAGGAGGAAGGGGAAGTTGATTGGGAATAGCAGTTGTTGTTATCTAGTTGTTCACTTAGAAAACATAAAAAGCTCTCCCAGAAAACAGGAATTCAGATTGGTCTAATGGTGTAAACTTCCCTGAGAAGCCCAAAGAAGACAGTCAGAGTTTGAGGGGGTGGATTTATTTTTCGTTCAGCAAAATAACAAACCTCTGAAATTTGCCTCAAACTCATACCTAATAATGTAACATTTCACCATGACTGACAGAAGTGGAGAGTACATAATAAATTTGCAAACCTCTGGATTTCACATTGCTTTGGGCAAATACAAATTAGGGGGAAAAAGTAACATAGGAGTGAAAGGCACAACTTTGTTAACATCAGGCATATTGGTGCATGTGGGAAGATTTAAAATTTGTCAGAGGCCAAGAAGCTTTATAATTATTGGAAAGTGGGGGGGGGGGGAATGTGGTTCAGAAATTGATGTCAAGGACCTGACAGCATAATGATTTAAATGCACGATGTGCTGTCAAACAATTGAATTGTTTTATGCCATACCTGGCAGAACCTTTGTTTTGGCAGATACTCGATGTTGCTCTCTACTGAGGACCTTTTAATGCATGGTACTTAATTGGGAATGATGTTCCCTTTAGAGGTATTATTAAAAGAAGCTAAGAGTGACTGAAACAGGGATAGGCTCCAGTCTGACTTTTCCTTTTGACTTTCTTCAGTATTTATAAGTGAGCCATTCAGATAATCAACCTATTTTTTTTTAATCCCCTAGGGTTAGAGGTTGAAAAGAATCTCCCTCCCCTCCCCTCCCTTCCTCTCCCCCTTCCCTTCCTCCCTCTCCCCCTCCCCTTCTTCCCCCTCCCTTCCTCTCCCCTCTCCTTCCCTTCCTTTCCCTTCCCAAATTTTCCTTTCTTTTTTTTCCCCATATCTTAAAGTAACTTCCTTTTCATTCTGCAGTGTAAGAGAGGTGTCATGGTGTAGTGGATAAAGTGACCTGGGTTTGAGGTCCTACCTATGTGAGCCCTGCCAAGTTGCAAAGTAGCCTTTCTGGACCATAGTTTCATCTGTAAAATGATGGGGTTGGATTCAATGGCTTCTGAGGTCTCTTCCAGTTTTGAATCTGTGATCTTATGAACTTGTGTTTATATTGTACTTTACAGTTTGCACAGTTTTTTCCTCAGTGCTAGGTCTCTTTTAGCTCCATATCTATGACCATTAAGGCAGAGTGTTCACTTCAGAATGCTGAGCCCTTTTTTCTCTCTCTGTGTATAATATGAAAAAAGTTCATGGATTGGGGGAGACGCAGGGCACTTAACATCTGAAATGACTGTCCAGGGTTTGGAGTCAGAAGGCCTGGTTTTGAATCTTAAGTTTGCTATGTATTCCCTAAGTGATCTTAGTCAAATTATTTGCTCTCTTTGGGCTCTGGTGTCCTTATCGGTAAGGTGGTGACTGTAGTAGGTGAGGTCTAAGGTCCTTTCCCCTAAATGCTTTAAGACCATGATAATTACTTCATTGCAAAAGTGAGAGATTTTAAAAGCTGCTTCAGACAGAACACAGACAGGAAAAGTCATACTCTCCAAATGTATATAGCTTCAGTGTCTGGGACTTCTTAAACTCCAATCCTGAGGTCTTCCCACCCTCAGGGATGGTGTTGACCAGATATGTCAAAAATGCAAGCCAACTGTAATAGTGGAGGGATTCTATTCACATATGAATGTAATCTCCCTTTTACAATTGCACAATAACATCATTGGGTAAACTTGACATGTCCCTTGGACAAATTCAATTAGACGCATATTTATTAAGCACCTAGTATATGCACTCTGGTGGATTGCAAAGATAAATAAGACAGTCTTTACCCTGCTAGAATAATACTAGTGGAATAAGAATTGGTTACAAATAACTCTGATGAAAAATAGAATGTGATAAGCGCCTGTGAGGGGGACAAATAAAGTGTTAAGAGAGTTCAGTGGAAGAAGTGAGAGAGGCACTTCTGTTTTGTTAATGAGAATACCTTGAATTCAGAATAGTGAATTTGAGCCTTGCAGCCAAAAGCACTCCAGAGGTATTTTCAGCAGAGGGCTGACTGTTATAAAACCTGACTGAATCTTAAAGAGCCTAGACCCATTTGAAAGATAACAGGATTTTAGCTTTAGATTGGTGGTTCCCCCCCTTTTTTTATCTTTGAACCCCTTGCAACAACATTGACAAAAGTGTATTGTGAACCCCAGGATAACTTAAGATAGTATTTATTCCATTGTTTTGGATTTTTCCACTAAGTGCTTGACAAATTTTGCCTGGCCTCCCCCCAAAGTTTTAATCTCTATAGAAATGAATCTATAATACCTCCAACATGCATGTGCTTATTGTCACAGAAGAAAAATACATTTGTAACGTAATTGGGTAATTATTTACTGTACAAGGTGTCATTAAAGAATTTTTAGCTCAAACTCCTTAAACCCCATGGAGAATCTCTAAAAGGGAACTGCTGCCCTAGATCAGTTTTCTTATTTTATCTATGAAGAAACTGAGGCCCAGAGAAGGGAAGTGACTCACTCAAAGTCAGATAGATGATAAGCAGAAGAGTTAGAATTTAAGTCGAGATCCAAATCCACTAGACCACACTGTTAGAGCCAACCTGAACAGGCTCTTAACAGCCAACTGTTAAATTTTCAGTATGAGCCTTTATACCTTACAAATTGGCAAATTCTACCAATCAGGGCTTGATTGATTATTTTGTTGATTGTTCAGACATAAGAAAGTAATGGAGAAAAGATTAATAATGCATATTAAACTTAAAAACACTGTTTTATGCACTTCCCCTACCCCCCCCCCCAAACCAGTTGTTAAACCTTTACTAGTGTACTCCTGTACACAAGCTATCTCAGGAGATTAATGTACTAAGATAAATGGGAAAAAATGAATGGATGATGTTTATTTTTAAAATTTTAATATGTTTTATTTCTTCCCACTTACAATATAATTTTTTAACTTCTGAGTTCTAAATTCTGTCTTTTTCTCCACCTTTCCCCTACTTACTGCCCTGAGAATGTAAGCAATCCAATATACTTTATACATGTGCAATCATGTAAAACATTTCCATATTAGTAAATTTGTGCAAGAGCTCAACACAAATCATCAATATAGAAAACAACACAGACCCACAAACAAGGTCCAAGAGGTCAGCACAAATCATCAGTAAAGACGCAGGACCTCCAAAACCCTCCTCCAGGACTTCTGTAAACAGACAACCAGAAAATCCCCTTTCAGGGCTTCCAGTAAGGTCCCAGGGCTTTTGTACAAAGTATCTCAAACAAAAATGAACACAGACAGAGCAGACAGAGTGCTGGGATACCACAAGTTTTCTCCTTCTTGACTCTGCTACCACAAGAGTCCTTGTTCTCAGTTCTGCTGTCTCTAGCCTGGGCCCCTCTTTATATATGGTCATGCGTTTCTCCCCTTCCTGTTGCAGGAGTTCATGAGTTCTAGGATTCACAAGTTGTGGGGTTCACAAGTTCTATTTCTTAACAGACTTGATACAAGACTCAAAAGAAATTTGAACGGAAACAATAGCTGAAAAAAGGGGTTAATTCAATAGCTAAAATGAGGTGTGAAATACTTCTGTGCTTGCCATTACACCCTTCCACCCAAAAAAGGGGGGCAGATAGGAAGCACAGTGGATAGATGGTACATCCTGGAGTCAGGAAGATATCTTCCTGAATTCAAATCCAGCTTCAGACACCTACTACTTCTGTGACCCTGGGCAAGTCAGTTAATTCTGTTTGTATCAGTTCCTCTTCTGTAATATGAACTGGAGGGGAGGGGGGGCGCGGAGTCAAGATGGCAGAGTAGAAGCAGGACCTCCCCACTGCTCCGGCTTCCACCTTCCCCAATCCATGTAAAAAGGGGACTCTAAACAAACTTTGGAGCTGCAGAACCCACAAAATGACATAGAGAAGCTAACCTCCCACTGAGGACACCCCGGCAGGCCAGCAGAAATTGGCCAGCTCCACCACAAGGCTTTAGCCCCAGGGTGGGCCTGACCAGCTTCTGGCCAGATCAGCAGCAGCTGTGGCCATTTCCGGAATCATCAACACACAGATGTGAAGGACAAAGTGAGAGGTCAGTGCAGTCTGGACTTTGGGATTCAATAAGAGGGAGTGTGTAGCCAGCACAGCCAGCTGGCGCCATGTGGCAGCTTCAGCTCCTGGCCTGCAGAGTGTAGGGGGACCAAGCACCAGTCTGAGGGGTAATCGCTCTTGCTTTAACCTGCTTGGATCTGGATTGCAGTCTAGGGTGTAGGTCCTGAGGTGTATGTCCAGCATGCCAGAGCACATGGAGGCTTCAGAGAGGGCAGTCATCTAATACTACTGGCAACTGAGAAAACCCCAGCGTTTGGGACAAAAGCTCCCCTGCCTGGTGGCAGAGTCCTACTGTGGCAAAAATCCCAGGGGTCAAGTGACTGAGGAGCGACATGACCAGTCAAAAGAAACAAAGCAGACAGAAGATTCCAACATTACACTCCTATTTTGGGGACAAAAAGGAGCAAAGCATGGAACAGGAGGAAGACAGTGAAGTCAGAAATCCTGCACCAAAAGCTTCAAAGGAAAATACCAGCTGGTTACAGGCCATAGAGGACCTTAAGAAGCAGATGAGAGAAGTGGAGGAAAAATTGGGAAGAGAAATGAGAACAATGCAAGAAAATTATAAAATGAGAGTCAACAGCCTGACTGAGGAAAATACCACCTTACAAAATAGACTAACTCAAATGGCAAAAGAGGCTCAAAAAGGCAATGAGGAAAAGAATGCCTTAAAAAGTCAAATTTGCCAGATGGAAAAAGAATCTCAAAAGCTCAATGAGGAGAATCATAGCTTCAGAATTAGACTGGAGCAAATAGAAGCTAATGACTTTATGAGAAATCAAGATGCTGTTAAACAGATCCAAACAAATGAAAGAACAGAAGGCAAGGTGAAATATCTCATGGGAAAAACCACTGAACAGGAAAATAGATCCAGGAGAGATAATTTAAAAATTATTGGACTACCTGAAAGCCGTGATCAAAGTAAGAACCTGGAAATCATCCTCCAGGAAGTTCTCAAAGAAAACTGTCCTGATGTTTTAGAACCAGAGGGCAAAATAGAGGCTGAAAGAATCCACTGATCACCTGCAGAAAAAGATCCCCAAAAGTAAACTCCTAGGAATATTATAGCCAGGTTCCAGAATTCCCAGATTAAAGGAGAGAATATTACAAGCAGCTAGGAAGAAACAAGTTGAATATTGTGGAAACACAATCAGGATAACCCAGGATCTGGCAGCTTCTACACTGAGGGATCTAAGGGCTTGGAATATGATATTCCGGAGGGCAAAGAAGCTGGGATTAAAACCAAGAGTCACCTACCCAGCAAAACTGAGTATCATGTTTCAGGGGAAGATATGGTCATTCAGTGGAATGGAGGACTTTCAAGCATTCTTGCTGAAAAAACCAGAGTTGAACAGAAAATTTGACATTCAGATACAAGAAGCAAGAGAAACATGAGAAGGTAAACAGGGAAAAGAAATCATAAGGAACTTATCAAAGTTGAGCTATTAACATTCCTATATGGAAAAACAATAATTATAACTTATTAAACTTTTCTCAGTAGTTGAAGGGAATAGAAATATATATATTTATATATATATATATATATATATATATATATATATATATGTCGATATATGAGGGTATATGGGCATATGAATATATATGTGAATGTGTGAATATATACTTACAGGTATACATAGATAGAGGGCACAGGACCAATTTAGCAGGAAGGGATGATACTTGAAAGGTGAAATTCAGAGGTGAGAGAGGAATATAATGAGAGGAGATGGGGAGAGACAGAATGGGATAAACTATCTCATACAGAAAAGTCAAGGAAAAGGGAATGGGCCAACCTTATTCCCATTGAATGTGGCTTGGGGAGGGAATGAAATACACACTAAATAGGGTATCTCACCCTCCAGGAGAGTAGGAAGGAAGGGGATGAAAGGGGGGATGATGGAAGGGAGGACAGCCTGGGGGGGAGGGAAGATGGAAGCACCCACTTTTGAAAAGGGATGGGATAAAAGTAGAGGATGGAATGGGTGGGAGGTGGAATGGGAGTCAGTCTTTTTTTTCCCAAATGCTTTATTAACTTCTGATTTACATCATTCATTTCTGCCAGATTTTGAGTTATACATTTTCTCCCAGTTTTTCCCCTACCCCCCCCAAAACACAGGATATCCCCTCCTCCAATCTGCTCTCTCCCATATTTTCTCCCATACCCTTTTTGACTTTTCCAGTGGATCTCTATGCCCCAGTGCCTGTATATCTTATTTCCCAATTACATGTAAAATAGTATTGACAATAGTATATATGCACACAAACACACATACGCATATATATACACACATACATATTTGAATATTTGATTTTAAAACTTTGAATTCCAGATTCATTCCCTTCCTCCCTTGTCACCCACCCTTACTGGGAAGATGAGCAGTTCAGTATAGGATGTACATGTGTGGCTAATGCAAAACAATAACATAGTAGATATATTGTAAAAGGCTGACTATATTTCCCTCCCTCCTATCCCACCTCCCACTTGTTCTATTCTCTACTTTGATCCCATCCTCAAGCCAAATTCAATGGGAATAAGGTTGACCCATTCCCTTTTGCCTTCCTATTCTTCCCCTCCATTGTAACCATTTCCCCTTGCCTCTTCTGTATGAGATAGTTTACCTCATTCTGTCCCTCTGGCCATAGCTGGTCAGGCCCGCCCTGGGGCTAAAACCTTGGTGTAGGGCTGGGCTCGGCTCCCAGAGTGCTGCAGTGGCCGATTCCTGCCGACCAGGAGGTTAGCTTCTCCGTGTCTTTTTGTGGGTTCTGCATCTCCAAAGTTTTTTTAGAGCCCTTTTTACATGGATTGGGGAAGGTGGAAGTAGGAGCAGTGGGGAGGTCCTGCTTCTACTCCGCCATCTTGGCTCCGCAATATAATGTCTTTTACAATATATCTACTACATTATTGTTTTGCATTAGCCACACATGTACATCCTATACTCAACTGTTTATCTTCCCAGTAAGTGTGGGTGACAAGGGAAGAAGGGAATGAATCTGGAATTCAAAGTTTTAAAATCAAATATCCAAATATATATATTTTTATTATTATTAATACTATTTTACATGTAATTGGGAAATAAGATATACAGGCACTGGGGCAAAAAAAGTCGAAAGGGGTATGGGAGAAAATATGAGAGAGAACAGATTGGAGGAGGGGATATTCTGTGGGACTGCTATTTTGGGGGGGTGGGTAGGGGAAAAACGGGGAGAAAATTTGTAACTCAAAATCTGGCAGAAATGAATGATGTAAATCAGAAGTTAATAAAGCATTTGGAAAAAATAAAAATAAAAACAAACAAGCAAACAAAAAAATGAATTGGAGAAAGAATGGCAAACTACTTTTGCATATTTGCCAAAAAAAAAAAATAAAGAAAAAAAATGAGGTCTTAGGGAGTTAATAGGACTTCACAACAACAACGAAATAAAATAAGCATTTGAGAGACTATAAATTACTACTTTCTGTCTGCCTATTTCTCACTTTTACAAAGTCTTTATGAGAATGATCTACACATGTATTGAGAAGATCCTTGATGAAAATATGGGAGAGTATAGATATACTTTCATAAATGATTTACCAGAGTAAAGTACCTTTTGTCAT
Organism: Petaurus breviceps papuanus; assembly: GCF_028583685.1. Classification (NCBI taxonomy): domain Eukaryota; kingdom Metazoa; phylum Chordata; class Mammalia; order Diprotodontia; family Petauridae; genus Petaurus; species Petaurus breviceps. The sequence continues at coordinate 18,540,594 of NW_027187360.1, read as the reverse complement.
CACTAAATGACCCTTTTGGCTGCTGAAGGAAGATATATTGTTTTTTTCTGTTCCTTTAAAGCCCCAGGTCCATTTTATATCCAATGACTCCACTGTACCATACATACATTTTTTCAATCTTGGTATATAACTTTGTATTTATCACTATTAAAATTTATCTTATTTAATACACTGTGAAAATATTTTCAATTATGACTCTGTAATCCAGATTCCCACTCCCCACCCCCAACTCAACTAGATGACTGGGTATTTTTTTTTCTAAATTTCTTTTTGGTTTCCACTTCTTTTCTATTGTCCATCTCTACAACTTTGATAAAACACTCCAAATGGAAAAAACAATAACAACCAAAAGAAGAAGCAAACATAGGTTTTTAAAAATGCAATTTATTTATTTTTAGTTGTCAACATTTACTTCCATAAGTTTCAAATATTTCCCTCCCTCCCCAAAACAGCCTGAAATCTCATATAGCTATTACATATACATTCCTATTAAACATATTTCACATTAGCCATGTTATATAAAAGAATTGTAACGAATGGGAGAAACCATGAGAAAGAAAAAAAACAAAAAGAAAAAGAAAACAACAACACCAAATAGAAAATAGTCTACTTCACTCTCCATTCAGACTCCATAGTTCTTTCTCTGGATGTGCATGGCATTTTTCATCCTGAGTTCTTCAGAGATGTTTTAGGTCCTTGCATTGCTGAAAAGACCTAATTCTATCAAAATCAGTCATCCCATACTGTTACTGTTACTGTGTACAATGCTCTCCTGGTTCTGCTCACTTTACTCAGCATCAGTTCATATAAATCTTTCCAGATTTTTCTAAAGTCCACCTATTCATTATTTCTTATAACACAATAGTATTTCATTGTATTCATATACCACAACTTGTTCTGACATTCCCCAATTTGTGGGCATCCCTTAAATTTGCAGTTCTGGACCACCACAAAGAGAGCTGCTATACATGGGGTTCCTTTTTCCATTTTTATGATCTTTTTGGGATACAGTCTTAGGAGTGGTATCACTATGTCAAAGGAAGCAAACATAGTTTTGCCCTGTGAATGTGATTTACTCATTTTATAGTCAGAGATGATGAAATGATCTTTCTAATTGACAGATCTGGAATTTTGCTTTTCTGCTCAAAAATTTTCATTGACTCCCTGCTAAGCTATAGTACAATACTATAAATGCGGACTCCAACTTTTCATGTAATCCCTCTACAAGCTCCAAGACTAGACTTCAAATTCCCTCAATCATCTTCACTAGACAAAATTCTTCTTTTCTTTTATCTCATATGCGACTTCTTTTCCATGCTACCCCATCCCTAAACTTATGGTGCTTTCTCCCTTTTCTAATTTTCCAATAGTACCTTCGTTATCTCATTGACCCCTACCTTATCTAGCCTTTATATTTACTTACCTGATCATAAATAGTTATCCTTCTAACTGCTCCTTGAAAGGTAGTGACCAGTACCATCTCCCCTGTCCAGTATATTTTCCCCCTAATGCTGTTGCACATATTGGGCTGAATAAATATTTGTTGAATTGAACAAAAAAAATAAAACAAGAAATATCCAGTCATCTAATACCTGGACACTTATTATCTCTAAGTTCCAGAGACAAATTATTTTGGCAGTGTTGCTTTCTCTTAAAGACTTTATCAGAATTCCTCTGGGATGAAAAAAACATCTTTGCTTTTCATGCTTGTTTAGCTTATTTCTTTCTTCATCATGGGATTAATATTTTCTTCTCTTTACATAGTGTGTATATATCCTTGCTATTAACATTTCAAATAATTCACTCTGATGCTTTGATCCATGTATTATCACTGTTCCTGAGCATCCCACCTCCTCTCCCTGGCCCTTAGAGATTTCCAAGAACAAAACAAAAACTGTTTTGTTTTTTTTTAAGTTGGCTTTCTGAGGGGTTATTGTTTTTTTTTTTTTCAAGCAAAGGTACCTTTTGTAGAAAAAAGACCACACTAAGGAGTTCATATGGTGTTTAGCCACTAAGTGGTGCTGTGTACAGTTCAGTATCCTTAACAATTGTGCAGCTTAGATGTACTAAAATGCTTTGTCAGGACGGGGCAATTACCAAAGGAGCAAGAGACAGATTTAATCTTTCTCAGGCCAGGGAAAATCAGGACTAAGAAGAAAGAGATTTGTGTCCAACTGGGAATGCACAAATTAAGAGAAGTTTGGGAAGTTTTACTTCTGCAGCTTTTTAAAGAATTCCCTGCTTCTAGGTATAGAAGTGATAAGGGCCAGAAATGTTAACGAGATTGTAAATATAAAGAAATCCTAAGGTTGGACTCTCAAGGAAAACAATTTAGAAACACTTCTTTATAAAAAAAAAATCCACATGTATCGACCTATATATCTATTCATTTATTTGTTTATTAATTAAAATTAGATCTTCTTATCTCACCTAGGTTGGAAGCATAGGCGCCACTCATGGCGAAATTCCACTCCAATCAGTCTGAGGGTTTTGATCTGTTGTGTTTCCAACATGGGATAGTTCATGCCTCCTTGAGCAATCTGATGGCTCTTTATTCCCAAGAACTCACCATATTAATTCTGAAATTAGTGCAGATGCCCAACTGGCTCAGCCCACTGGAGCTCAGAACTTCCAAGTTCAAGAGATCCTCTAGTTTCAACCTCTCCAGTAGCATGGATTACAGGCATGTGCCCCCACACCTGGCAAATTTCCCATTTTAATAATCTTGGACCTCCCAATATTCTTTTCCTCCCTTCTATTAAGGAAAGATACTGCATCCAGTGTTGTAAAAGTTCTAATTCCATCATTTTTCTCCTTTACACTCATTTCAGAAGTTGCCACGTCTCTGTGTATACATGCTGAGGAGGTTAGTGTACCCCAAACCAAATTTTATAGTAAGTTGTTAATTTCTCACTCTTGTGATAGGGAAGAAATAGCCCTTACAATAATCAGAGATACAGTATTGTAAGGTAAAGGTGATTTCCCAGAGATAGTTCTCAAAAGAATACCCTGGGACCACTAACGAATTCATTTTAATGGCAGAGAGAACGGGTGTAACATTTTGAGCCTGGTTAGCCTGTTTATTTCAAGCAGTATTTCAGCCAGAATATTAACGTCCTTTAAGGTAGTTCTTGGTTGATCTGATTTCATTTGTTCTAAATAAATGTTTGATAGGTTTTAAAACTGACATTGATGTGTTGGGTCTCATCAGTTAGACTATAATAGAAGAGGAGTGAGTGATCAGCTGAAGAGACAGTTACTGATATGAAAATCCAGATTAATTTAAGGTTGATAGTTTATTCAGGAAAGAGAAAAGGGATACCATAAACCAATGGTAATTTTGTGGATAGAAGATCCTTAAAAAGGATTATGAATAGAACTGGTGCTAGCCACATTTTTGAAGTATTTGGGATGGTTTCAGAATCCTTTCGTTCCTATCTATGTGTTTTTATTCAGCATCTTTTAAGAGACATCTAATGAGTGGCAAGTAGATAGCACAGTAGAAAGAGTGTAGGACCTTGAGGCAGGAAGAAGTGACTTCAAATCTAACCCCAGTCACTGGGTAGTTATATGGCCATAGGCAAGTCACCTAATCTCTATCTACCTCAATTTCCTCATCTGTAAAGTGGGGATGATAACAGCCCTTCCTTAAAGGCTTGTTGTGTAGATAAAATTAAATATTTGAAAGGTACTTTATAAACTTTAAAATCTACACACAAACATATACATTTTTAGTACAAACTTTGTCTACTGAGGGAGCCTGCTCCATATTTTTTGGACATCTGCAATTATTGATTCTGCATCAATAAGACATGAAATTGTTCTTTCTAATAGTTGAAATGGTTATACAAAGAACCAACCATCTATGGTCTTAAACCTGGTTAACCACTTTGTGAGATTAATTTTTCCTTTCCCCTGAAATGACTTGGTAAGCTAAAGGCTTCATGACTTTTGGGGTCAGAGGACACAGGAAAACTGAAGAGAATAGGGAAAGGCTAAGAAGGCACTATGAAAAAGACAGTTGTTAATCATCTGACAAAGTCAGTAGAGCTTGACCTTTCATCTACTTTGTTCCTAAGACCTCAAGCAGTTTACTGCATAGACTAGTGTATAAGGATTTCACCTGAACACATGTAAGTCAGGGGAACACAAAAATAGAAATGTGGGGAAAGTAAACCAAGTAACTAGACTCCCTAGAGTCATTATGCTATGTTGTGAAAAGGAATCTTCTGGCTTTCCTTATTGTCTTCCATCTATATGCTCATCTCTATTGTCATAATATAAAGACTGGTTAAAAAACAAACATGAGCTCTGCTTAGAGGTAGTTTCAGAGTGAGAGAGAGCTTGATAATCTCTTTAGGGCTCTTGGTAGAAACCACTGCCATCTTGATAATAAGGTTAAAGAAATTACTTAACCACTCCCCAATTGATAAATGGTCAAAGGATATGAACGGGCAGCTCTCAGAGGATGAAATTAAAGATATCTATAAGCGTATGAAAAAATGTTCTAAATCACTAGTGATTAGAGAAATGCAAATCAAAACAACTCTGAGGTACCACATCTCACCGGCCAGATTGGCTAAGATGACAAAACAGAAAAATGATAAATGCTGGAGAGGATGTGGAAAAATTGGAACACTAATGCCTTGTTGGTGGAGTTGGGAACTGATCCAACCATTCTGGAGAGGAATCTGGAAATATGCCAAAAGGGCTATAAATAAGTGTATACCCTTTGACACAGCAATACCACTTCTAGGGTTATATCCCAAAGAGATCGGAGAAATGGGAGGAGGACCCATATGTACAAAAGTATTTATAGCAGCTCTTTTTGTGGTGGCAAAGAATTGGAAATCAAGGGGATACCCATCAATTGGGGAATGGCTGAACAAGTTGTGGTATATGAATGTAATGGAATACTACTGTGCTATAAGAAATGAAGAGCAGACGGACTTCGTAACAACATGGAGAGACTTATATAAACTGATGCTGAGTGAGAAGAGCAGAACCAGGAGAAATCTGTACACAATTACAGACACAATGTATGTGTGATGACTGACCTCAATAGACTGGGCTCCTCTCATAAGACAACTCCAAAAGACTCATGTTTGAAAGAGATATCCACATCCAGAGAAAGAGATGCTGAGTCTGAATGCAGATTGAAACAAACAACTTGCTGTGTTTGTTTTTTCTTGTTTTGTTTTGTTTCCTCTTTCCCACTGATCGTTCTATCAAGTTATAATCCTTCTTTACAACCTGACTAATGATTAATGTGAAGATATTTGAAGATCCTATATTCGAGTGCATGCCGCCATTATGGGGTGGGGGGAGAAAAGGAAGAGGGAGAAATTTGAAATTCAAGGGACTGTGGAACTGAATGTTGTAAACTAAAAGTAAATAAATAAACCAATTTAATTTTTAAAAAAGAAATTGCTTAAGCTCATGGAGCAGTTTTATCTTAGTCTGAAACTAACTGGTCCCTATGGAGATAGACCCTAGACCCATTACATCATTGAAAACATGCTTTAATCATACTGAATGAATCTACAAATATATATTTTTAAGAGGCAGTTAACAAACATCCTTAAAACAAAGACAAAACAGAGTCAGCATGTTCAGCAAGAATGGGTCATGCCAGAGCCAACTTTCTTTCCTTATTTCTTTCTCCATTTCTCTTCCTTCCTTCCTTCCTTCCTTCCTTCCTTCCTTCCTTCCTTCCTTTCTTTCTTCCTTTCTTTCTTTCTTTCTTTCTTTCTTTCTTTCTTTCTTTCTTTCTTTCTTTCTTTCTTTCTTTCTTTCTTTCTTTCTTTCTTTCTTTCTCAGACTTACTAAATAAATTGGGATACTAATTCATTGTTGGTGTAACTGTAAAAAAGATACAACCATTTTTATGAGCAATCAGGAATTATGCCCAAAGAGTTATTAAACTACCTATACCCTTTGACCAGCAATACCATTACTTGGTATATTTCCAAAGATGATTAGGGAAAAAAAGAAAAGAACCTATATGTTCTAAAATGTATATAACAGTTCTCTTTGTCATGGCAAAGAATTGGAAATTCCAGGGATGCCTGTCAAATGGGGAATGACTGAACAAGGGGTGGTACATGATTGTGATGGTATACTACTATGCCATAAGAAATGATGAACTCAAGCATCTTAGAAAATCATAGAAAGACTTGCATGAAATAACGAAGAGCAGAATGTGCAGAACCAAGAAAATATTATATAAAGTAAGAGCAATATTGATTTAAGAATGATTTTGAATAAATAATTATTTTTACTATTATGAATATCAAAATTAACTATAAAGGATGTATGAAGAAAAACACTATCTGTATCCAGAGAAAGAACTGATAAAATACAAGTACAAATAGAATAATTTCACACACACACACATGCACACACACACACACACCTGTTTTGTCTAATGGTAGCCATCTCTATGGCATAGAGAAGAAAAATGAAACTTACATGATAATTTTGTTGTATATTTGAAAGGAATAGCAAGCTGTGCGTAGTAGATTTGCAGTTTCATTTATTATGTACTTGTTTTATTAGATAAATTAAAAAGAAAAGAAAAAAATAAGTAGATTAGGAAATTCTGTAGATACAATTTCCCTAGGTTTTAGTAAAGAGTTTTAAACAGTATTTCATTCAATTTTGGGAGAAAGGATAGAGAGATGTGGTCTAGTTATAGCTCAGTTAAATGGATGTGAAACTGTTTAAATGGTTAGATCCCCAAAGTAGTCATTAATGCTTTGGTGACAATAGGAAGTAGGTATCCTATGCAGTGCCTCAGGGATATGTGCTTGGCCTTGTATCACTTAACATTTTTATCAATTACTCAGATAAAGGAATTGGGCATACTTTTCTAATTTGTTGATTACACAAAGCCAGGAGGACTAGCTAATACACACTCTAGTGATAAGAATCATCATGTAAAAAAGATTTTGACAGGTTATAACACTGAACTTAATATAATAAAATAAAATTTAATAAGGTTAAATATAAAGTTTATACTTGTGTTGAGAAACTGATTTCATAAGTATAAGATGAGGGAGGCATGATTAGAAAACAGTTTATCTGGGGGTGGAGCCAAGATGGCAGAGTGGAAATAGGACCTCTGTGTGGCTCCGGCTCCCACCACTTCCAATACAGGTAAAATAATGACTCCAAATTTTAGAGCTACAGAACCTACAAATTGTCAGAGAGAAACAAATCTATGCTGAAAGCAACCTGGCAGGCTGACAGAGAGGGTCTATCACACCAGACTGGGAGCTGAGTGCAGTTCCATGTGAGCTGTGTGGTTCTGGCCCTGGGGCAGCCCTGACCAGCAGTAGCCAGAGCACACTTCATGAGAGTGAATCACCAGTAGCTGTGGCGTTTTCCAGTCTTCTCAACCGATAAATGCCAAAAAGAAAGTAAAGGGTCAGTTAGGAACTCTGTTGGAACTGGGTGGAGAAGGGCAAAGAGTGTGGTCCAGATCCTGCTTCCAGGGTGGGAAGTGGCTGAGCTGTGGTGACTGCAGCTGCTGCTGCGTGGCTGCCTACAGAGCTCCTGGCCTTCAGATCATAGGGTGACCAAGTGACCCTTCAGAGGGTAATAGCTCTTGCTTTAACCTGCTTGCATCTGGATCGCAGGCTTGGGTGGTGGTCTTGGAGTGTGTGTCCATTGTGCCAGAGCTTGTGGAGGCTACAGAGAGTGTGCCTTACTAATAGCTCTGGCAGCTGCAAAACCCCCAGTGATTTGGGACATAGCTCTCTGAAATCTGGAAGCAGAGTACTACCATGGCAAAGAGCTCAAAAGTCAAGTAATTGACTGGCAATATGAGCAAGCAGAGAAAGCATAAACAGACCATAGAATCCTTTTTTGGGGACAAAAACCATCAAAGCATGAACAGGAGGAAGACAACAAAGTCAGAACTCCTGCATCAAAAGCTTCCAAGAAAAATATGAATTGGTTACAGGCCATGGAGGAGCTTGAGAAGGATTTTGAAAATCAAGAAAGAGAAGTGGAGGAAAAATTGGGAAGAGAAATGAGAATGATGCAAGAAAATCATAAAAAGCCAGTCTACAGCCTGCTAAAGGAGACCCCCCAAAATACTGAAGAAAATAACACCTTAAAAAAGACTAACCCAAATGGCAAGAGACCTAAAAAGCCAATGAGGAGAAGAATGCCTCAAAAAGCTGAACTTGCCAGATGGAAAAGGAATTTCAAAAACTCACTGAAGAGAATGATTCCTTCAAAATTAGATTGGAGCAAATGGAAGCTAATGACTTTATGAGAAATCAAGATACTATAAAACATATCCAAACAAATATCTCATTGGAAAAACTACTGACCTAGAAAATAGATCCAGGAGAGATAATTAAAACTTATTGGACTACCTGAAAGACATAATAAAAAAAAAGCCTAGACACCATCTTTCAATAAATTATGAAGCAAAATTGCCCTGATATTCTAGAACCAGAGGGCAAAATAGAAATTGAATGAATTCACTGATCACCTCTTGAAAAAGATTCCCAAAAATAAACTCCTAGGAATATTGTAGCCAAATGCCAGAGTTCCCAGATCAAGGAGAAAATACTTCAAGCAGTCAGGAAGAAACAATTTGAGTATTATGGAAACACAATCAGGATCACACAGGACCTAGCAGCTTCTACACTAAGGGATCAAAGGCCTTGGAATATGATATTCTGGAGGTCAAAGGAGCTAGGACTAAAACCAAGAATCACCTACCCAGCATAACTGAGTATAATGCTACAGGGAAAAATATGGTAATTCAATTAAATAGAGGATTTTCAAGCATTCTTGATGAAAAAAAACCAGAGTTGAACAGAAAATTTTACTTTCAAATACAAGAAGCAAGAGAAGCATGAGAAGATAAACAGGAAAAAGAAATTATAAGGAACTTATTAAAGTTGAACTATTCACATTCTTATGTGGAAAAATGATAATTATAACTCATAAGATTTTTCTCAATATGAGGATATTTGAAGGGAATATATATGTATACATACATATACATGTATGTATAGGAGGGTATATGTGTGTATAAATATATATGTAGTGTGTGCATATGTATGTTCATGTAAATATAGAAAGAGGGCATAGGATGAGTTGAATATGAATGGATGATATTTAAAAAAATAAAATTGATGGCAAAGAATTGAAAATAAAGGGGATGCCCATCAATTGGGTAATGGCTAAACAAGTTGTGGTATATGAGTGTAATGGAATACTATTGCGCCATAAGAAACCAAGAGCAGATGGACTTCATATCTACCTGGAGATATGAACTGATGCTGAGTGAGAAGAGCAGAACAGGAAAAATTTGTACACAATTACAGATACAACGTGTGTGTGATGACCAACTTTGATAGACTGGACTCTTCTCAGAAATTCAGGGCTATAAGTAAACTCCAAAAGACTCATGATAGAGAGAGATGTTGACATTCAGAGAAAGAACCAGAAAGAACAGAGTTTGAATGCAGATTGATGCAAATTACCTGCTCTCTTTATTTTTCTTGTTTGTTTTGATTTCCTCTTTCCCGTTGTTCATTCCATCCAATACAGTCCTTCTGTATAACTTGACCAATGTCTAATGTGAAAGTATCTGCAGATCCTATATCTGATTGTATGCCAACCGGTGGGAGGGGGGCGAGGAGAGAGAGGGGGAGAAAATTTGAAACTCAAAGAACTGGGGAACTGAATCTTCTAAACTCAAAGTAAATGAACAAATTAATAAAGACAAAAATACAAAATAAAAATATAAAATTGAGAGGTGAGAGAAGAATATCTTGGGAGAAGGAGAAAGGGGGAGCTAGATTAGAGTAAATTATCTCATATTAAAGAGGCAAGAGAAAACTATTACAATGGAGAGGAAGAGCAGGAAGGTGAAAAGGAATGGGTCAACATTACTCTCATTGAATTTGGATTAAGGAGGGAATAATATACACACTCAATTGGGTATCTTACCCTAGAGTAAAATAGGGGTGAAGGGGATAAGAGGGGGGATGACAGAAGGGAATGCAGATTGGGGGAGGGGATAGTTAGAAGCAAACACTTTTGAAAAGGGACAGGGTCAAAGGAAAAAATAGAATAAATGGGGAGAGGGATAGGATGTAGGGAATTATAGTTAGTTTTTCACAATGTAATTATTATGGAAGCGTTATGTGTAACTACACATGTACAACCTATATTGAATTGCTTATCTTCCCAGTGGGGGTGGATGAGGAGGAAAGAAGGGAAAAAATCTAGAAATCAAAGTTTTAAAAACAAATGTTTAAAATATTGCTTTTACATGCAACTGGGAAATAAGATATACAGGCACTGGGGTATAGAAATCCATCTTGCCCTACTAGAAAATTGGTGGGGGGGTAAAGGGGGAGAATTTAAGAGAGAACAGATTGGGGGAAGGGGTATTCAGTAGGCTTGCTATTTTGGGGTGGCTGGTAGGGGAAAGATGGGTAGAAAATTTTTTAATTCAAAATCTTGTAGAAATGAATGTTGAAAACTAAAAATAAATAAATGAATTGGAAAAAAGAAAACACTTTAATCAGAAATAGGATTTTGGACTTCTAGTGAAATGTAAGCTTAATAGTCAGCACCCTGAAACATCTTTCTTCCCCTTTGGCTCCCTTCTCCCATTGGGTAGTTTCTCTTAGATCCTCCATTTTGAGGAAGTGTCAACTTTTGACTTTTAGCACTTTGCAAATGTGCTTTCTACTTTCACTTTTCACTTCCATAAAAACAATATAATTTTCTCGTGTATCAGATTTACCTCTTTGCTTGTATTTGGACCCTCAGGGCTTATCAAAGTACCCGGTCCATATCAAGTACTTAATAAATGATTGTCAATTTGACTTGACTCAGCAGAATACTATCACAGTTGAGAAAATGAAAGTAATATTGGACTGTGCAGGAATAAGGAGGTGATACTCCTTTTTTTTTTATTTTTAAGCAATCGGGGTTAAGTAACTTGCTCAAGGTTACACGGCCAGTTATTTCTGGGCGTGGTGCTGAGTGTTTGAGCCCGGGATTCGATCTCCAGGTCGTCCCAACACTGGAGCCGGTGCTCGCTGAGCCACCTGGCTGCCCCTGGTGATACTCCTTCTGTTCAATGCCCTGATCAGAGCAATACTGAGATCTTGGGTATTATGTTCAGTGTAGGATGAAAATTTAGGAAGGACACTGCTAAATATGAAAACATTTAGTGTGAAAATCCAGTATGATAGAGGGATTTGAGTCCATGGTATATGCAGATCACATGAAATAAAAATGGCTAGCATGGTGAAGTAGAGAATCAGCGTAGACATGATAGCGGCTTCAAGTATTTGAAGAGTTGTCACGTGGAAGAAGAAGAATAATTGTTTTGTTTGTTCATATAGGGTAGAGCTAGGAGCAATCAGTCTATTTTTCAAAAAGGCAAATTTAATCTTGCTAAGCTTCCTCATTAAAAGGTTACTAGACTATCTTGGAAGGAAAAGAGTTTCCCCCTCTCAGCAGATATTTAAGCATGGGTTATGGGAATAATTGCTGACCAAGTTGTAGTAGGGTTGTTTTATGGGGGTATGAATTGAACTCAATAGCTGTGAGATCATGTCAGCTGTGAAATTTTGTGATGTTTTCTCTCTTTCTTCTCCTCTTGTACCATCAAGTATTGTCCGATATACTCATCTGGCATTTAACTTCTTACATAAAGCAGCATATGATATCTGTATGCAAGGAGAGTAAGGCGATAGAGAGTTCTTCAACGGGAATTCTAGGATATTCTCCTTGTGACAATATCCTCCAGAATTCTATACACAAGTTTAGCAGGAAACTAACTATTCAACTGGAAAGTTATATAGAATTCTATCTGATAATATTTGGGTATTTAGGAAACAACTGAAAGAGGAAAGGCAGAAAGACAATTGAGACAGAGGTTGTTCCTGGGTTGCCTCCCATTAGTCTGGCTGGAAGACAATGAAATGTCCTCCTACTTATGTCGATGCAACATAGATGTCTGGACATTAGTCTGGCAACATTTCTAATGCCTCTGGAAGTATTCCTTTCCCCTCATGCCAGGAAGCAGTGGCAGTGGAGTTATTGGGCCAATATAAGACAGTGTTCTACTATATATACTGCCTTCTGTGTCTATTTAATGGACAAGTTGCTAACGAACTTTTTATTGCTTCTTTAGACTGAATGCCATGATGATTTAGCAGCATAGGATAGAAATTAGTTGGATTTACAACTTTTTATCATTGGAAATTGCTGGGGTTTTTCGGGGGGAGATGCTGTGGAAATAGGTAGCGAGAGTACTTTCTGTTTGTTGTAATTTTCTTGTTATTAACTTTGTATTTCTATTTCAAGTAAATACTATATATATATATATATAAGAGAGAGAGAAAGAAGATAAGAGAGGGAGAGAGAGAGAGAGAGAGAAAGAGAGAGAGAGAGAGAGAGAGAGAGAGAGAGAGAGAGAGAGAGAAGATTCTGGTTAGTTGAGTTTCAGAGGGAAAATGGGACTGGTGAGAAATCAAATATGAACCAAACAGGTTGTTATTGTATGTGTATGTGTGTATTTTTTAATATAATCAGTATTCAGAAATTCTATATATCTTTTCATGGACTTATTATAATTTCCCAACTCAACTTTAATCTACTTGAAGGAACCATAGTTTGGGAGAAATATAGTATTTCTGTATGCTTTCACTATCTTTTAACATGGTAATAATGTATTGGTTGGTTGTCCATGATCTCAATGCTATAGACATTTTCTGCCTTGAATTGTCTTCCACAGTCAATTTTTCCTTATGTAACAGGCATGCTATGTTTATCCTATGCCCTTTAACTAGCTTCAAATTTAGCTGTAGTCTTAACTGAACAAATATTTAAGACCTCCATCCCATACTTGCACAAGGTCTTGTCTGCTTTTAGAGACCTCCTTTAAAAAGCATCTCTGACCCCTAGTGATCAATAAAGTTAAACTTCGTTGTAAGCATTTGAAAATTACTATAGGCTTGTAAAGGTAAAAGCACGTTTTTTTCCCTACAGAGTTTAGATAAAGTAAGATTGGTTAATTTCTGTGAACCATGTATCTGAGGTAGTGAATCACACACTGTCACATCCCTGAGAAGACCAATCAGGCAGCATCCTAAATAGTGCTTGTCAAATGTGAGATTCTTAGTGTAAGGATCAAAGCTTTTAAACTGGCAAGTAAATCTATAAATCTCATTTCCCCCATTTAAAAATGTCATTCAACCTGGAGGGGAGTTTAGTCATTCATTCCATGGCATCAGAAGATATTTGTGACTATTAAAGTGAGGTTGAAAAATGTTAGCCTGGAATAGTCTTTATCGTGCTGAGATGACAGGGTCTCTGTTAGGTCTGACTTTGCTTTGCTGACTTGCTTGCAGATCCTCAGTTAGTATTTGGAAGATTTAGTAGGATCTACTAAGGGATACATGGACAGCTTTGATCTTTCTCAACAAGAGTTGTTGCTGTGTTTTAATAGATTCCTAAAAGTTCAAGGACATTTTTATAATGCAATAAGTACTTAATTTACTGCTGTAACTAATGCTTGCTATTAATTCTACTGGTGTAATAAAAGTATCAGGAGACAGGTACCCACCCCAAGGCATGTTTTTAAGTTGTGGTATGATGTATAATGCAAATTGACAAGTACTATAGCTGAAGAAATAAATACATGCAATTGGGAATAAATATCTTTTTTAAAAAATGAAATGATGGGTTGATGGATTAGTGTATACAGTCTTTTTTAGTTGAAAGATTAAATTTTCTTGCCCTGGAGGTTGGAGCTGAGGATGACCATGGATCTGACCATTATCAGACAGTAGATTTATTTACTTTTAAAGCTTACAAAGAAATTGTACATTTCACCATGGGAAGCTCCTTAGAGGTGAGGTTTTCTGTAAATATGCACTAAATCATTCACCCCCAATTTCATTATGCAAAGGCAACCATATATGGAACTTCCTCATCAAAAATCCTTCATTCAGATAAAAATTTCCAATGCAAATGAGCATTTTTAGAACATAAATGCTGTGTTTTTCTCCTCTCTTCCTGGTCCTGATGCATATGTATAAATATGCATATCTCAGTTAAAGTCTATTGGTCTATACTGTCCATCAACAATAAATTAGTAAATTTTACCCATTGAAAGTACTTTAATATACTGTTGATGGAGCTTTGAATTGGTCCAGCCATTCTGGAAAGCAATTTAGAACTTATGTCCCAAAAGTTATTAAACTATGCATATGATGTTGCTACTAGGTTTCTACCCCCATAGAGATCCAGGAAGAAGCAAAAGACCCATATATACAAAAATATTTATAGCAGCTCTTTTTGTCGTGTCAAAGAATTAGAAACTGAGGGGATGCCTGTCAATGGAGAAATGACTGAACAAGTTATTGTATATGAACATGATGAAATAATATGAGGCTGTAAAAATGATGGAAAGGATTTTAGAAAAACCTAAGATGATTTGTATGAACTGATGCAAAATGAAATGAACAGAACTAGGAGAGCAATTTATACAATAACAATTTCATGAAGGTAAACAACTTTGAAAGAATTGGGACTTTTGAGCAACACAATGACCAACAAAAAATTTAAAGGACTCATAATGAGACATCTTATCTACCTCCAGATAGAGAGTTTATGGACTCAGAAAAGCATATTTTCATTTTATTCCTTTCCTTTTCCTTGTCCCCCCTTTTTCTTTTCTTTTCCTCTCCTCTCTTTTCCTCTGCTTACCTATCTTCTCCTTTTCTAATCTCACCTCTTCTCACTTTTCCCCTCTCCTTCCCTCTTTTTTCTCTCCTTCCCCCTTGTTGTCTCTCTTCTCCTTTACTCCTCATCCCCTCTCCTGCCCTCTCCTTGCTTTTCCTGTCCTGTCCTTTCTTCCTTTCTCTTCTCTCCTCCTTTCCCCTTCACTTTCTTCTCCTTCCCTCCTATATCCTCCCTTGTCCTCTCCTTGAATTAAAAAAATAATGCACCAATTGAATTTTC
Source organism: Petaurus breviceps papuanus (assembly GCF_028583685.1). Classification (NCBI taxonomy): domain Eukaryota; kingdom Metazoa; phylum Chordata; class Mammalia; order Diprotodontia; family Petauridae; genus Petaurus; species Petaurus breviceps. Next base: position 18,525,576 of record NW_027187360.1, on the reverse strand, counting down.
TGTTTTCAACTTAATTTCTCACTTAAGTACTGATTGCTGGATTTTTTGCTATACCCTACCTTAGCATAGTACCTGGCACATAAAAAATACTTAATAAATATTTCCTGGCTAACTCATATATATCAAGGAGATATTATTATATTGTATGTCTTGGAGCATGTATATATCCCAAGGAAGTCAAAGATAGAAAGGTTCTATCTATAGTGAAATATTAAAAGCAGTACTTTTTGTGATAGCAAAACCTAGAAATAAAATGAGTGCCTATCAATTTAGTCTTAGCTGAATGAATTGTGTTTTATAAATGTAATGAAGATTATTGCATCATTAGAATTAATATGAGTAATTCAAAGAAGCATGGAGAGATCTATAGGAAATTATATAGAATGGAATAAGCTGAACTAGAAAAATAATATACACAGTGACTAATCATACACAAATAAAAATAACACCAAAAGAGAACTGATTGCTGTGTATTTGAAACAAAGTATCTTGGTGTTAGAGATGAAATGTGTGTATTTCCCTGAAGGAGTGAGGGCCTATGTGTGCAGAATGATGCATGTGCTATCAAAAGTCAGTGGTATACTGCCCCCTTGTGATTTGTCAATGCTTTGATCAACTTCTCCCTCTTCCCCTCCCATATTTGCTTAAAGGAGAGCTAGATTTGGGGAAGATTTCATGAGAAAGAAATGTGAAAGTAAAACTCTTATTAAAAAGAGAGGAGAGAATTGTAAGAGGGGGTATTTTGGCATCTTGCTTTTCTCCCACAAAAGTCATTGGGGTATAATCAATAGCTGTGGGGAAGCTCACTTAGCTTATTTTACTAAGACAATGGCCATCCTGGCACCAGGGATAACTAGAAAGGTGTGGGTGTGACAAACAGCCTGTACCCTAGAGGCCACTCCTGGTCACAAGTATCCTCTCTACCATGCCTATGTAATCTGCATAAAGAGAGAATGTAGGGAAATAAAGTGAGGAATTTGAGGAATTTGAACTAACCCTAACTCTAACAGGAAGGACAGAACTGTATAACCTCACTCCTGCTTCCGTATCAGTGTGGGAGTTCCTAGTGAACACCACACCTATGTGATAAAGGCCTTCCTCTGTCCCCTACCCCCCCCCCCAAAAGTCAATGGTGTGTCATTTGGTTTTACTAATTTTTACTTTTTATGAGAGTAGGTACATTTATGAGAGTAGAGTGGGTGTGTAAATCTGGAAATGACTTACAGAAGAATCAAAATTATAAAACTTTTTTTTCTAAAGATAGTGAATGTCAAATCTATCATTACAATAAAGTGTTCAGATATACACTTTCTTTCTTAAGGGTAACAGTTAGTGTTTATTCTCTTTTTCTTGCCATCTGCCAACTCAATATATCATACTATAGTTTTCCTTCCATTCATTGATAAACTCCATAAAGGCTTCTTTGTCTATAGTAATAGCCAATTCAATTTAATAAATATTTATCAAATGTCTACTTTGTACAAGGCACTCTGCTAAGTACTGAAGAAGCAAAGGCCAGTGCCTGCCTTTAAGGAACATATATTCAGTTAGATGTAGGGGACATACAACATATGAACTGATTTTTAAAAAAAAAAGTACAAAGTAAGCGCCAGCCCCAGAGTCAGGAGGACCTGAGTTCGGTTCTTGCCTCAGACACTTAACAACCACATAAAAAAACTGTCTGTGTAACCCTGGGCAAGTTACTTAACCCCAATTGCCCTCCAAAAAAGCAAAAGCAAAAAAAAAATATAAAGTAATACAAAGTAAATTCAGGAGGCAGAAAACTAACCTTTTCCACAACACTTACTCACTTGCAATTGGCTTTCAATGAGATAGCTTCTGAAGCTACTCCATCAAAAGTCACCAATAATTTGTTAATTATTAAACCTAATGCCTTGTTCAGTTCTCTTCCCCCTTTATCTCTTTTAGGGATTTGACACTGTTGACCACTTCCCTTTTCCTAACAGTAGTCTCTTTTTGCATATGTGTGTATAAGCACATATATATACACATACATATGTGTATGTGTATGCATACATATACATGTATAAATAAGTAAAATTATATACGTGTATATGTATGTATTTTTGTGTGTATGTATAGTATATTAAACTGAAACAAACACATTGGTTATGTCCTTAAAAATATTTTTGCATTCTCTATTCCGAGTCCTTCACCTCTCTTATCTGAAGGTGGGTAATATGCTTCCTTACTAGATCTCTGGAATCCTGGTTGATCATTCATTATAGTGTTCACTCAGTGAGGGGAAGAGAAAAGGCCTCCTAAGGAATATGATATTTTAACTGAATCTTAAAGAAAGGGAAAGGAAACAAAGAGATTGAGGTGGGGGTGAGGGTGGGGAGAGAGCATCCCAGACATGGTAAATAGCTGTTTCAAAGGCACAAAGATGGGAAATAGAGTGTTGTATTTGAGGAACCAAAAGTAGAGCATTGTAGTTGGGTTAGAGACTGCATAGAGGTAAGTAAAGTGTAAAACTACTAGAAAGGTCAAAGGGACCAGATTGCAAAAAATGTTTTAAATGATTCTCATGGTTTACATATGATCCTGGAGGTGATATGGAACCATTGGAGCTAACTTATTGGGAGGGTGGGAATGGCAGGATAAGACCTACTCTTCAGAAAAGTCTTGGCAGTTGAATACATGAATTTGAGTGGGGAGAGGCTTGAGTCAGGGAGATCAGTTAGATGTCTATTGCAGTAGTCTGGGTTAGAGATAAAAAGGACCTGAGCTCAGATCATGGCTATGTGAATATAGAAAAGGGAACATAGAGAAAACATATATAGAAAAGGGAACATAGAGAACAAATCAAAGAAATGATTAAATCTGGCAAAGGTTAGTGACACTGAACAACTGATGATGACTCTGAGTTTCTAAAGTAGGTGACTAGTACCATGTTGATGCCCTCCAGAATAATGGAAAATTTGGAAGTGGAGAGGGCTTTTTAAGGAAAAGGTAGTAAGTACTGCTTTAGACATATGGAGTTTGAGGTATCTCCAGGATAATCAGTTCAATATATCCAAAAAGGCTATATCTATATCAAGATATCCCAAAGGTGCTATGATTTCATGAGAAAGCTGAGGGCTAGATAGATATATAGATCTGGGAACCATCTGTATAAACATGACAACCTCTTTGAAACTGATGAGATAAGCAATAGAGAAAATAGAGTGAAAAGAGAAGAAGGTGAAGGACAGAACTTTGTAGGACACTCAGTCAGTAGAATTGTTGAAGAATAAGCAAAGAGAATGAAAAGTAGTGGTTGAACACATAGGAAAATCAGGAGACAGTCATGAAAACTGAAAGGGAATAGCATCTAGAAGGCAAAGGTAATCAACAGTGTCAAATACTGAGGAAGGGTTGAGAGGTTAAAATGGATAAGGATTAAGAAAAGATCATTAGATTTGGCAATTCATAGATAATTGGTCATTTGGGAGGGGGCAGTGTCAGTTGAATAATTTCAGAAGTAAGAATGAAGAGGTTTTAGAAGAAAGTGAGAGGAAATTGGAGTTTCAAATTCTATAACTTTTGTAGATAGCCCCCTCAAGGAGATTAGTTACAAAAGGGAGAAAGATAGAGGATGATAGCTAGTGCGGATGGTTGGATCAAGTGAGCAAGTTTTAAGCATTGGGAGGAAATGTGGACTTGTTTGTAGATAGCAGGGAGGGATTCAGGAGATAGACTGAGGCTGAAAATAAGAGTGAAGATATTAGTGGGGCCAATTTGGTGAAGTTAGAAGGGTGTGAGACCAAGGTTATATATAGACTGATTGCCTGGCAAGGAGAAGGGTCATCATGTAAGGTTATTTTTTGTAGTTCTTATTTTACCCTGTCTTGTTCACCCAATCCCCCCCTAATTTTTAAGGGTCATAGGTCTTATATGGAGGCTGAGGCTATAAAGTCTACTTCTAAAATTCCCTCTGATTTCAATGAAAATTTGCAAACTAAAAAAAAGTGCAACAAATACAAGGGAAAAAACCCCACAAAAACCACCATCAGCAAAACTTGACAAATACCAGCAAACATGAGCACTTTTACAAAGAACAGAAAGAAATGAATTCAAACAAAACTGAATCTCCTTATAGTTAGTTTGGTTGTTGTTGTTATTGTTGTTGTTGTTTCCTCTGTCTATAAGTCCAAATGTTAGTTTCAAGACCATCTTGCTTGTCTATATCTTCTGAACCTTCTCTTTTCCTTAAAAAAATACTTTAATGACTGTCTTTTTTTTCTTTTCTACTTTATTTTGGCATCTATAATGCTGGTTTTCTTGTACTTGTAAAACATGCAGACAAGCAAAACCTGTCTACACATCAGCCATGTCTGAAAATGTAAGCTAGTCTCATTCTGTGTCACAGATATATCACCTTTGTATCTAGAGGTAGGCATTATGGTTAGTCCTTGCATTTATCAGTTTCTAATTTTTCAAGATTACATTTCTTTTCTTAATAGTATTTTATTTTTCTAATTATATATAAAGACAAATTTTAACATTCATTTAAAATTTTTGAGTTCCCAATTTTTCTGTTTTCCTACCTTTCTTACCCTCTCCCTAAGACAATAAGCAATTTGATATAAGTTATATATGTGCAAAATATTTCAATATTAGTTATGTTGTGAAAGAAGAAACAGACAAAAAAAAACCATAAAAGAGATAAAGACAATGGAAATAGCATGTATTTATCTGCATTCAGACTCCATAAAGTTCTTTCTGTGGATATAAATAGCAATTTTTCTCATGAGAACTTTGGAACTGTCTTGGATCATTGTTTTGTTGGGAATAGCTAAGTCATTTGTAGTTGATCATTATACAGTGTTGCTGTTCCTGTTCACAATGCTCTCCTGGTTCTATCACTTCACTTTGCATCAGTTCATGTAAATCTTTCCAGATTTTTCTGAAATATGCCAACTCATCATTTCTTATATCAAGTTAGTACTTCTTTACATTACTATACCATAACTTGTTCAGCCTTTCCCCAATTGATGGACATCCCCACAATTTCCAATTCTTTGCCACCACAAAAAGAGTTACTATAAATAGTTTTGTACGTGAGTCCTGCCCCCACCCCACCCCCTTTTAATATTTTTGGGATACAGACCCAGTATACTTAAAAATTTGGTTGATCAAAGGGCATGTACAGCTTGATTGCCTTTCGGGCATAGTTTCAAATTGCTTTGCAGAATGTTTGGATTGTGTCCTGATTTTCCCATCACCTCTAACATTTATCAATGTTTTCTGTCTTATTAGATGATCTGATAGATGTGAGTTGGAACCTCAGAGCTGTTTTAATTTACATTTCTCTAATTAATAGTGATTTATAGCATTTTTAAAATGTGACTATGGATAGCTTTGATTTATTTATCTGAAAACTGTCTGCCTGTCCTCTGATGATTTATCACTGGGGAGTAACTTGTATTCTTACAAATTTGTCTCACTTCTCTATATATTTGAGAAATGAGGCCTTTATCAAAGACACTTGCTGTAAAATTGTTTCCTATTTTTCTTTCCTTCTGATCTTGGTTGCATTGGTTTTGTTTGTGCAAAAACTTTTCAGTTTTATGTAATCAAATTATCCATTTTACATATTGCAATGCTCTCTATCTCTTGTTTGGTCATAAATTCTTTCCTTCTCCATACATCTGACAGGTAAACTATTCCTTGATCTCCTAATTTGCTTATGGTATCACGCTTTATGTCTATATCATGTACCCATTTTGATGTTATCTCGATATACGGTGTAGAATATTGGTCTATATCTAGTTTCTGACATATTGTTTTCCAGTTTTCCTGACAGTTTTTATCAAATAGTGAGTTATTGTTCCAGAAGCTGTAGTCTTTGGGTTAATCAAACACTAGATTATTATGGTCATGTGCTACCATGTCTTATGTACCTAATCTATTCCAATGATTCACCACTCTATTTCTTAGCTTGTATCAGTTTTGATGACCCCACTAATTCCTTTGGTATTTTAGACCTTTTGGAAGAACCATATTAATTTTGTTATTATTTATTCTAGCTCTAGAAAATAATTTTTGGTAGTTTGGTTGGTATGGCAATGGATAAGTAAATTAATTTAGGTAGAATTGTCATTTTTATCATACAGGCTCATTGTACACATGAGCAATTGACATTTTCCCAATAATTTAGATCTCACTTTATTTGTGGGAAAAGTGTTATGTGATTGTGTTCATGTAATTCCTGGGTTTGTCTAGGCAAGTAGAGTTCCCAGTATTTTATGTTGCCCACAGTTATTTTAAATGGAATTTCTCTTTCTATCTCTTGCTGCTGGTTTTTTTTTTGTTTTATAAATATTGAAATGCTGATGATTTATGTGGATTTATTTTACATCCTGCAACTATGACAAAGTTGTTAATTATTTTAAGTAGTTTTTTAGTTGATTCTCTAGGATTCTCTAAGTATACCATCATGCCTATAGAGAAACATAGTTTTGTATCCTCATTGCCCATTCTAATTCCTTTGATATCTTTTTCTTCTCTTATTACTACAGCTAACATTCCTAGTGCACTGTTGAATAATAGCATTAATAATGGTCACCCCTAACCTTATTGAGATGGCTTCTAACTTATTCCCTTTATGGATAATGCTTGTTAATGATTTTAGATAGATGCTATTTATCATTTTAAGGGAAGCTCCATTTGGTCCTATGCTCTCTAGTGTTTTTAATAGGAATGGATGCTGTATTTTGTCAAAAGCTTTTTCTGCGTCTATTGAGAAAATCATATGATGTCTGTTGTTGTTGATGTGGACATTTATGTTGATAATTTCCTAATATTGAAGCAGCCCTGAATTGCTGTTATAAATCCTACCTGATCATAGTATATGATCCTGGTGATATATTGCTGTAATCTCCTTGCTAGCATTTTATTTAAATTTTTGCCTCAATATTCATTAGGGAAATTGGTCTATAATTTTCTATCTCTGTTTTAGCTCTTCCTGATTCAAATATCAGCACGATATTTGTGTCATAAAAATAATTTGTTGGACTCCTTCACCTGTTTTTCCAAATAGTTTATATAGTATTAAAATTAATTGTTCTTTAAAAAATTGATAGAATTCATTTGTGAACCCATATAGCCCTGGGATTTTTTTCTTAAGGATTACTTTGATGGTTTGTTCAATTTCTTTTTCTAAGATGGGATTATTTAAGTATTCTGTTTCCTCTTCTGTTAATTTGGAAAATTTATATTTTTGTAAATGTTCATCAATTTTGCTTAGATTATCAGATTTATTGGCATATAATTGGGCAAAAACATTCCTAATAATTGCTTAAATTTTCTCTTCATTGGTGCTAAATTCTTCCTTTTCATTTTTGATGCTGTGAATTTGGTTTACTTCTTTTTTTTTTTCAAGTCAAATTAGTCAGTGGTTTATCTGTCTTATTGTTTTCCCCCCATAAAACCAGCTCTTTCATTTTTAAACTCAATAGTGTTTTTACTTTCAATTTTATTAGCCTCACTTTTGGTTTTCAGGATTTTGAAGATGGTATTTATTTGGGGATTTTAATTTCGTTTTTTCCTAAGTTTTTAGCTGCATGCCCAATTCATTGATTTGCTCTTTCTCTATTTTTTTTTAATGTAAGCATTTAGAGACATAAATTTCCCCATAAGTACTGCCTTGGCTGCATCCCATAAATTCTGGTGTGTTATCTCATTGTTGTCATTCCCTTTAATGAAATTATTTATTGTTTCCATGATTTATTGTTTGATCCACTTATTCTCTAGGATTAGAATATTTAGTTTCCAATTAATTTTAAATTATCTTTCCACTCTCCTTTTTTGAATATAATTTTTATTTCATCATTATCTTAAAAGGATGCATTTAATTTTTCTACCTTTCTGCATATGCCCTAACACATGGTCAGTTTTTGTGTAGTTGTTATGTACCATTGAGAAAAATGTTTATTCCTTTCTCTCCCCCATTTAATTTTCTCTAGAGGTCTATCATATCTAATTTTTCTACAATTCTATTTACCTCCTTAATTTATTGTTTATTCTGTGGTTAGATTTATCTAGTTCCGAGAGGGGAAGGCTGAGGTATCACATTAGAATTGTTTTGCTATATATTTCTTACTGTAACTTATTTAACTTCTCCTCTAAGAATTTGGATGCAATATTGTTTGGCGCATATATGTTTAGTATTGATATTATTTCCTCATCTATGGTACCTTTTAGCAATATGTAGTTTCCTTCCTTGTATTTTTTAATTAGATCTATTTTTGCTTTTTATTTGTCTGAGATCACCATTTCTACCCCTGTTTTTTTTTTTAAAATTCCACTGAAGCATAATATACTTTGCTCAAGTATTTTACCTTTACTCTGTGTGTATCTCTCTGTTTCAAATGTGTTTCTTGTAAATAACGTATTACAGGAATCTGCTATCCACTTTCATTTTATGGGAGAGTATATCAGCAATGCAATATTCATAATGCCTACGGCAATTGTAAATATGCTGATGTGGTTATTAATCACAAAATATATCAGGCTTTCTATATGGGGGATAAAGCTGGAACATTTATTAAAATACCAAAAGACTGAGTCCCAAAACCAGAAAGTCAAAGCCATCAGAATAGTTATGAAATTGGCATAGGTAGATAAAGTAGAAAGCACCCACATTCTCAAGCCTTTAAAATAGAACAGGCTACCTCAGGCAAAGGTCTTCTTCTCCCCACTCACAGCAACTACTCAGCGTCCAGGAAGCATGCTCCTAGCAGCTTCAGCCCCTGGCAGTCCTCAGCAGGTCTCCTTAGCAGAAATTCTGACTGGTTCAAAAAGGGGTTCGCTCCTCCACCTCCACCTCAGCTGCTAGTGCTACCACGGCCGCTGCCTCTGCTGCTGCTGCCATCACCACCACTGCTAGCCACTGCAGGAACTCTAGCTTGGCTTCTGCTTCCTCTTGCCCCACCCCTTCCTGCCACGTCAGCAAGTCCAATGGGGCATGGAAGATATTTAAATCCCATAACCCTTACAGAGAGTTCACCTTATTCACATTCACAATTATGATTACTAACTATGTATTTTCCTCCATCCTATTTTTCCTGTTTATACTTTTCTGTCTCCTTTTACCCTGCCCCTCCTCACCAGTGTTTCCCTCAATCTACCATCCCTTTTATTGTTCCCCTCCCTTTTCTTTCCCCTTTCCCTTCCTACTTCCCTGTAGGGTAAGATACATTTCTATATCTAACTGAGTATGTATGTTATTCCACCTTTGAGCCAAATGCAATGAGAGTAAGATTCAAATAATGCTCACCCTATTCCTTCTTTCCCTTTACTGTAATTTGTCTTTTGTGCCTCTTCATGTGATGTAATTAACCCCATTCTGCCTCCCCCTTTTTCCTCTCCCAATACAATCCTTTTTTCCCCACCCCTTTTTTTTATATCATTACATCAAAGTCAATTTATACCCATACACTCTGTCCATGTATATTCCTTCTAGCTGCCCTGATAGAGATACAGTTCTTAAAAATTACAAGTATTTTTTCTAATGTAGGGATACAAACAGTTTAACCTTATTGAATAACATGTTTTTCTTTTTTCTTTCCTGTTGAACTTTTTATGTTTCTCTTGAGTCTTGTTTTTAAAGCTCTAATTTTCTGTTCAGCACTGGTCTTTTCATAAGTAAAATTTTAAAGTTCCTTATTTCATTTAATATCCATATTTTTTCTTAAAAGATTGTGCTCAGGGGTGCCCAGGTGGCACAGTGAGTAAGAGCACTGGCCCCAGAGTCGGGATGACTTGGGATCAAATCCAGGCTCAGATAATTAGCAACACACCCAGAGATAATTGGCCGTGTAACTTTGAGCAAATTACTTAACCCCAATTGCTTAAAAAAAAAGAAAAAAAAGATTATGCTCAGTTTTTTTGGGTAATTGACTTTTGGTTGTAATCCAAGCTCCTTTGTCTTCTGGAATATCATTTTCCAAACCCTTCAATCCTTTAATATAGAAGCTTCTAAATCCCATGTAATCTTGACTGTGGCTCAATGATATTTGAATTATTTCTTTCTGGTTGCTTGTAATATTTTCCCCTGACTTGATCATTCTGGAAATTGGCTGCAATATTCTTTAGAGTTTTCATTTTGGGATCTCTTCAGAAGGTGATTGGTGGATTCTTTCAATTGCTATTTTATCTAGAACCTTTATGGTTCTAGGCTATCAGGACAGTTTTCCTTGATGATTTCTTGAAAGATACTGTCCAACCTACTCCCCCTCAACCCCCTTTCTTAGTATGACTTTCAGGTAGTCCAGTAATTCTTAAATTATCTCTCCTGGATCTATTTTCCAGGTCAGCTGTTTTTCCAATGAGGTATTTTGCATTTTCTACTTTTTTGCCATTATTTTGATTTTGTTTGCTTGATTCTTGATGTCTCATAGAGTTATTAGCTTCTACTTGCCCAATTCTAATTTTTCAGGAATTATTTTAATCAGTTAGCTTTCATATTTCATTTTCCATTTGACCAATTCTATTTTTTAGGGAGTTGTCTTCTTCAGTGAATTTTTTTCCCCATTTGGCCATATTTTTTAAAGGAATCACTTTCTTCAGTCAGCTTTTGTTCTTCCTTTTCCAAGCTTTTGACTTTCTCTTGCATACCTCTCATTTCTTTGACCAATTTTTCTTCTGGTGGCTGGTCACTGGCTTTTTTGTCCAGGGCCTCTGGTGCTGGCATTTTGCACACTGTATTGGGGTGCCCTAGCTTAGTTGTGCCTGTTGTGCTCTAGGTTCCAGGTCTAGAAATTTGCCTGCTGAACTGGCACTGAAGGCCTCTCAGCTGACCTGTTATGCCACTGGTCTGCTGAGCCAGGACTTTGGTGTGTCATCTGCTGAAGTGTGCTGGGTCTAAGATCCTCTTGCTTACTTCCCTGGACACTGCCTGCACAGTCCAGGCAAGGTATTATTCTGGCAATCCAGCAGGGGCCTTTTTGGTACTTCCTTTATTAAGTTGTTGACTCTCTTTTTTCCACAATTCTCTGGCATAGTTCTCATTTCTTTTCTTAATTTTTCTTCTACCTCTCTTATTTGATTTTTGAAGTCATTTATGAACTCTTCCAGGAATTCTTTTTTGGGTCCGAGACCAAGTCTTATTTTCCTTTGAGACTTTAAATGTAGACTTTTAACATTGTCTTTTTCTGAGTTTGTGTTTTGAGCTTCCCTGTCACCATAATGATCATTTATGGTCAAATTCTTTTCATTTATTCATTCATTTTTGTATTTATTTATTTATCTAATCAATTCATTCATTCACTCACTCATTCATTCATTCAAGAAATCAAGTTGTCTACTTGCCTGGTGCTGCATTGGCTCATGGGGGGAAGAGGAGGATTGATTTAACATTGGTCACTGACCTATGCTGGGGCATAGTGTCTCCTGTTGATTTGCCAGAAAAAATGCCTGAGTGAGATAGACCTTTCCTGCCAACCTTCCAAGTTCTCTTAGGCTAGAAAATTATTTCACACAGTCTTTTTGTTGGTTCTATCTTTCCAGAATTTGTTTTGAGGTGCTATTTTATAGTTTTGAAGGTCACTTTGGGAGAGTTCTGGCAACTTCTAGCTTCCTCTGTCATTTTGATTTCTGGGCAGGGTTACTTAAATTTCTTCATAATGTTGTAGTTATTTTATAATTTGTATTCCTAGTTCTACTCACCTTACTTTACATCATTTCCTTTAAGTCTTCCCAGATTTCTCTGAATTCATTTCCTTTGTTATTTTCTATATTAAAAATAGATTCCATTCTGTTTGTGTTATATGAATTCATTTAGTTATTTCCCATTTATATAGACACCTCTTTAATTTAATATCCCATTGTAGCAGCAAGCACCCCAAGCGTCCTCAGGGTTTGCAGTTACCACAGGTTCTTGGATCTGCTTTGTTAAAGGAAAGCAACTCAAAATGGGTTAACAAGCTTACTTTAATCAGTCAGACATATATCGTTTACCTTGTTCAGGAGAAAAGGTCAGCACCCTGAACCTCAAAGTACACAGGCACAACCATCAAGACAGACACATCAAGTAGACAGATTTCCAAACTGTCCAACCATTACATCCATACCCAGTCAACATCTGGGTTTCCACATTCTGGGTTTTTCAAAGCCGGGGGACTCTCAACAACGGCTTCCCAGAATTCAGATCAAATCACAGAACACTTCTCAAAGTGAGTCCCAAAACAAAGCTACACATCAGTGCTTATATAGCCTTCTCCTGGCTCAGAGAATGTAACAACCTTTTTGACCCACTGGCCAATCAAAAAGTATCTACTGAAAAACAAGCCTCCCTCCCCAGGCTTCTGGTGCACTTTAGCCTAGGGGCAGGGAAGATCTTTAAAATTTACATTCGCATTACA
>NW_027187360.1:18503200-18513198 GCF_028583685.1 Petaurus breviceps papuanus | reverse complement strand
TTAGCCTAGGGGCAGGGAAGATCTTTAAAATTTACATTCGCATTACACCCATTTAATAGACATCTCTTTAATTTCTAGTTCTTCAATAAAAAATGCCAATTCTGTGCTCTTTGTGGTAACAATAAACTAGAAAAGAAGGAGGTATTTGTTGATGGGGAAAAGGTTAAAAAATCTATATCTTCATGTAATTGAATATAATTTTGCAGTAAAAATGATGACTATAAATAATTCAAAGAATAAGGGGAAGACTTGTAGGCACTGATACAGAGCAAAATAAACCAAACTAAGTGAACATTATATGCAATGATGACAATGCAAATGAAAAGATTGCTTTAAAAAAAAGTCAAATTCTAAATAATAGAAAAACCAATGCAGTCCTGAATATGAGATAATGAAATATACCTCTTCCTTCAAATCAGAGAAGTGGGGTAATAGAAGGACAGAATAATGTATATATTACCAAACACAATCTTTGCATCAGACTTTTTTGCTTAATTGTTTTTCTTTTTCCAAAGGACAGTTTAAGTTTGGGAGTCAGGTGAATTTTCATTGTATAAAGACAAAAGGCCTAAAAATATATTAATAAAAAATTGGCTGTGTAAATAAAATTTAGGTTTACCAAATTTTCAGAGGGAATAGATTTAGGGAATTCATATAGGAGGGAGCCTGCTGACTGTTGGCATTATTTACGTGCCGTATGCATATGTGGCATAGAATTCTAGTGCTAGAAAGTAAAGAATTCTGAGCACAATTCTGAGTCCAATCTTTTCATTTTTTTCAGAGAAGGAAACTTAGGCAAAACCAAAAGAAGTGACTAGAGCAAGATCACATGATTAGTAAATAGCCAAGATTGGAACCCTGTTCTTATGATTTCTGAACAAGTGCTTTTTGCTACATTCTGTAGCACCTAGTATATATTTAGAAGAGGAAAAAAAATAGGATAATGGAAGATAGTCCATAAAAATGATCTATAAATCATAACCTTGTGTTTTATAGTGTATCAAGATGAACTATAAGACCACATTGTTGTAAGTCAAGAAATGTAGAGTTAACCATGACTGAGGTGCTTTTATTTATTTATTTTCGTATAAAAATAGCAATGCCATATTAGCTAACATTCCTTAACTAGAATCTTCTTTTCCCACATACTTAGGCTCCCAATTGAAGTTATGCTGGAGTTCACAAATTTCATCCACATGAAAAGGAGAGGCAATATCTTGTGGCAACCAATCTCCACAAAGACTGGAAATCCTGCATAATTTATTGGCATGTCTATTAGCCTAATGACAAATGAGAAATATAAATTCTATTTGTATCTCTTCTGCAACAATTTTCAAATTTCATGATTCTCATCCTTTACCTTCATAGGAATCAGGTCATTTAACCTAAGGCAAACTAAGCTACTAGCCTATGTATCTGCTATATTGTCTATTATTTATCCCATTGTATTCTGAAGCTGTACCCTGTAACAGTGACATCACCTCTGATGACAAATAGCACTTGGATGATACTTGTTTTCCAGAGTCCTAGTTAAGGAGATTATTTAATGAGGCTGAAATCTACATTACTTAACATTGCATCACTTAACATAACATTACAGTATTATTTAATAATACAAATATAAAAAATGATGCTGAGGAATTAGGTGCCCAAGTCTCATTATTGTTAATGGTTCTTGCTTACCTAATTCCCTGTTCAATGTGATAAAAACTTGGCTTCAACTCCACCTTCTATGGAAATGAGCCCACCAACATCTGTACAGAATACAGCATATCTCAGATATAAATAACTGCAGCTATCTTCTTTGTGTTCACGAAGAATAACCATGACCCAAGGGTGGAAAGGGGAGCAGGAAATGGTGATGACTTCATTTTGACAAAAAATAGTCATCAGAGTAGCTATCAAACAAGGTCTTACTGACTTTCACATTTCTGTATTAACAATAACAACAACAATAACAACAACAGCAGCAGCAATATCTAGAATTTCTATAGAATTTTACTCTCTCAAAGTGATTTCACCTTTTGTTTCATTTGGTTCTCTGAAGATTCTGTGGAGTAAGTATCACCCATCTTACACATGAGGAAGCCAAGACCCTAGGAAGCAGAATATCATGCATAGACGTTTAAAGTTTGCAAGTATTTTGCACATTAATTAATTCATTTTAGCCCCAAGACAGCCCTGTGGGGTAGGTACCTAGAAGCAATGAGTTGGTATAGTGGATAGAGTGTTGGACTTGGAGTCAAGAAGTCCTCCATTCTAATTCTTTTACCTATTGACTCTATGGCAATAAGCAATTCCCTTATTCTCTCAGACTCAGTTTCCTTATGTGGAAAATGGGGATAATAACAGGACCTACTTGACCAGGTTTTAATAAGGTTGAAATAAGATATTCTACATGAAAATGTTTTGCAAACCCTAAAGTGTATATTCATGTTAGTTTTTATTACTGAAGATATATTTCATTCACATTTTCCCACTGAAGAAATTGAGGCACAGGGCAGTTATATGCTCATGGTCAGCTAACTAGTAAATATCAAAGGCAGGATTTAAACTCAGATGTTTTTAACTCAAGTCCAGAAATATAGCCACTATAATATGCTAGGTCATGTGGTTAATAGGTGGTGGAGTAGGGACATGTGTCTTCAGATGCCAATTCCATTTTTTATTCCTTCACATTATATAAGCTCCCCAAATCCTGAATCAGTGTGGTGTAGCATTAAGTGTACTAGACCAGGAGTCCAAAGACCTAGAGTCTAGTTATGCTTTCCCATGAACAAGCTATATTGACTTGTATGTTATTTGCTTTATCCATGTCTATGTTAACTATAAAGCCGAGACAATATGTACCTTGCCAATCTTTCATATTTGTATGTATGTGTGTATATCAAATGAGATTCTCTATAGAAGACAGTATACTATAAAGTAAGGAACATTAGGCTGAGTCACAATACCTAGGTTCAAATCCAAGCTTCAGATCAACATGTTTAGCCACTCAATTTTTTCATCTACGAAATGAAAATATTGTATAAAATAATTTTGTAAGATCTCCTTTAGATCGGTGAGTCTGATTATCTATGTGAAAACTCTCTTCTAATATGCTATTGTTATTATCATTAGGAACTCTTAGATCTTGATTCCTTTTTTTCCCCAATTTATTTATTTTTAGTTTTCAACATTCATTTCTGCAAGATTTTCAGTAACAATTTTTTCTCCCCATCTTTCCCCTACCCCACCCCAAAATAGCAAGCCTATTGAATACCCATTCAATTTTTTCTCTCTTATATCCTTCCCCACCCCCCACCCCCAACTTTGTAGTAGGGCAAGATGGATTTCTATACCCCAGTGCCTGAATATCTTATTTCCCAGTTGCATATAAAAAATATATTTTTAACATTTGTTTTTAAAACTTTGATTTCCAGATTTTTTCCCTTCTTCTCCCCTCACCCGCCCCCACTGTAAAGATAAGCAATTCCATGTAGGTTCTACATGTGTAGTTACACAAAACATTTCCATAGTAGTTATATTGTGAAAGACTAACTATATTTCCCTCCATACTATCCTTCCCCCCACTTATTCTATTTTCTCCTTTGACCCTGTCCCTTTTCAAAAGTGTTTGCTTCTAATCACCCTCTCCCTAATCTGCCCTCCCTTCTATCATTCCCCCTCTTATCCCCTTCCCCCCATTTTCCTGTAGGGTAAGATACCCAATTGAGTGTGTATGTTATTTTCTCCTCAAGCCAAATTCAATGAGAGTAAGATTGACCCATTCCCTTTCACCTTCTTGCCCTTCCCCTCCATTGTAACACTTTTCTCTTGCCTCTCTTATATGAGATAATTTACCCTAATCTAGCTCTCCCTTTCTCCTTCTCCCAATATATTCCTCTCTCACCTCTTAATTTTATTTTTTAGATGTCATCTTTTCATACTCAACCCATCCATATATATATATCCTAGGTATGTATATGTATGTATATGTATACATAATCCATATGTATACATACATACACACATATATTTTATACACACACACACATATAAATATTCCCTTAAACTATCCTCATACTGAGAAAAGTCTTATGAGTTACAATGATTGTTTTTCCATATAGGAATGTAAATATTTCAACTTAAACAAGTTCCTTATGATTTCTTTTTCCCATTTACATTCTCATGCTTCTCTTGTGTATTTGAAAGTCAAATTTTCTGTTCAGCTCTCTTTTTTCTTCCATCAAGAATGCTTAAAAATCCTCTATTTCATTGAATGACCATATTTGCCCCTGAAGCATTATACTCAGTTTTTCTGGGTAGGTGATTCTTGGTTTTAGTCCTAGCTCCTTTGATCTTCAGAATATTATATTCCAAGACCTTTGATCCCTTAGTGTAGAAGCTGCTAGGTCTTGTGTTATCCTGCTTGTGTTTCCACAATACTCAAATTATTTCTTCCTTACTACTTGCAGTATTTTATCCTTGACGTGGAAACTCTGGAATTTGTCTAAATATTCCTGGGAGTTTTCTTTTGGGGAATCTTTATCAAGAGGCAATTGGTGAATTCTTTTAATTTCTATTTTGCCCTCTAGTTCTAGAATAGCAGGGCAATTTTGCTTGATAATTTCTTGAAAGATGATGTCTAGGCTCTTTTGTTTATCATGGCTTTCAGGTAGTACAATAATTTTTAAATGATCTCTCCTGGATCTATTTTCCATGTCAGTGGTTTTTCCAATGAGATATTTCACATTGCCTTCTATTTTTTCTTTATTTTTTGGATCTGTTTTATAGTATTTGATTTCTGATATAGTCATTAGCTTTCATTTGCTCCAATCTAATTTTGAATGAATTATTCTCCTCAGTGAGTTTTTGAAATTCCTTTTCCATCTGGCAAATTTGGCTTTTTAAGGCATTCTTTTCCTCATTGGCTTTTTGAACCTCTTTTGCCATTTGAGGTAGTCTATTTTTTAAGGTGCTATTTTTCAGTATTTTTTTGGGTTTCCTTTAGCAGGCTGTTGACTTGCTTTTCATGATTTTCTTGCATCATTCTCATTTCTCTTCCCAATTTTCCTCCACTTCTCTTACTTGATTTTCAAAATCCTTTTTGAGGTCCTCCATGGCCTGTAACCAATTCATATTTTTCTTGGAAGCTTTTGATGCAGGAATTCTGACTTCCTTGTCTTCCTCCCATTCCATGCTTTAATCCTTTTTGTCCCCCCAAAAGGAATCTCCAGTCTGATTATGTTTCTTCTGCTTGTTCATATTGCCAGTCAATTACTTGACTTTTGAGCTCTTTGCCATGGTAGAACTCTGCTTCTAGAATGGAGAGAGTTTTTTTTTTCCCAAATTGCTGGGGATTTCGCTACTGCCAGAGGTATTAGGAGGGCACCCTCTCTACAACCCCCACAAGCTCTGATACACTGGCTACATACCCCAGGACCACCACCTAAGACCACGATCCAGATCCAAGCAGGTTAAAGCAAGAGCGATTACCATCTGAATGGCTGCTTGCTCCCCCTAAGATCTGCAGGCCAGGAGCTCTGGAGGCAGCCACATGACTGTGCTGCCACACCTCCTTTGCTTCTTACCCTGGGTGTAGGGGCCAGCCAGTGATCTTCAGCCCCCTGTTCCAACAGAGTTCCTGACTGACCTTTTACTTTGTTTTTCACCTTTATGGGTTGAGAAGTCAGGAAACCGCCATAGCTGTTGGTGATTCACTCTCCTGAAGTCTGTTATGGCTGCTGCTGGTCGGGGCCACCCCAGGAACAGAATCATGTGCCTCACACCAGACTGCCCTTGGCTCCCAGCTCAATGCGATAGACCCTTCCTGTTGGCCTGCCAAGCTGCCTTTAGTGGGAGATTTGTTTCTGTCTGTCATTTTGTGGGTTCTGTAGCTCTAAAATTTGCTTAGAGTAATTTTTTTTGCATGTATTGGAAGTAATTGGAGCTTGAGCTCATGCCAAGTTTGTGCTTCTACTCTGCCATCTTGGCTCCACCCCTTACATCTTCCTAATGAGCTCTTAGCTCTAGTAACATTTTATAGAAATTGTGGTCATTGATTTGATGAACAGAGGGGGAAAGGGCTGAGATGCTTGGAAGCTTTGGTGGATCTGGAGTGTATTAAAAATTAAATCAAGGGGATATGTGAGCATAGATTACCAACCATCTGAGTTCCATCTCTTGATGGAGCTGTCATTTCAATAAAAATCTGTTCAATTTGGATCAGGTATGGGGTTGCAATAAAGATTTCAGTCTGGTTTTCATATAAAACAACACAAAACAGCCATTACTGGGATTTTTCAGAGAATAACTCAGACAAAGAAAGTTAACACATTTTAATAGGCAGAGACAACATAAACAGGAGGTTCAGCTACAGGGGAAATGGAAAGATCTACTTGTTTCTCAATTGAATTTGTAGCTCAGAATGAAATACTGGGGGCCCTAATTTGGCATAGAAACAGGTAAGGTCTTAGAGAGCCATGATTAGGTAGTTGGGAAGGCTTAGTGTTCTACCATGACTCCCTGCTCATTCAAATGTTGTGAATGGCCATGTCTCTGTCCATGATTATTGGGAAGGAGGTGAGGATAAGCGTGTTGTAGGGCTTCAAGTTACTTAACAGTTAGGGAAGGTCCTGTCAGCTTACGTCCATGACGGGGCACCCATTTCCTAGATGGATGGAGTGGTGGTGGCTACGGTGAGAGATTGGAAGGGTTTCCTGTGGCTTTTTCTTTGGGTACTTTTATCATTTGATCCCCATAACAACCCCATGGGGATAGGTGCTATTGTTAGTCTTATTTTACAGATGAGAAAATAGAGACTGAAAGAGGTTAATTGACTTTCCCAGTATCATACAGTTAGGAAACACTTGAGCTTGGATATGAACGCAGATTTTTTGACCATAGACCTAGCCCTCTGTCTACTGATCTACTTTGCTTGCTCAGTGTGGACAAAATTTTCTTTAATAACAAAATACAGAACAGTGATAATCCTTAAATCCTGAAATAATTAATTTTAAAGTAAAAGTACTTTTACTTAACTAAGTCTATAATGTATACATGTAACTGAGGTAGCTGATGGTCCAGTAGATAAAACTCTGGGTCTGAAGTCAGGAAGACTTGAATTCAAATCCAGCTTCAGACACTTATCACCTGTGAGGCCCTGGGCAAATCACTTAACTTCTATTTTTCTCCATCTCCTTATCTATAAAATGGGGGTTAATAATAGTATTTGAATATGATAATATTTGTAAATACTTAGCAAATAATAGGTGCTATGTAAATGTTTATTCCTTTCTCTTTCCTATGTAACATTACCTATTGATATTACCTGGGTTGAAGACAAGGGGTTGTAAGCAAGCATTTGGATAAAGTGAAAGAACACTGAATTTGGCGTCATAGGTATTGTGTTCAAATCTAGCTCAGCCATTTGCATCCTCTATAACCATGGGCAAATAACTTCGCCCATCTTCATCTCAGTTTCCCATAAAACAAAGGAAGTTGATGAAAGGCAGTATGGTATAACAGATTGGGTATTGGGCTTGGAATCTTCATGAACTGGCTTCATATTACCTCAGATACTTAATAGTATGTAACATTGGGCGAATCACTTACCTTCCCTGTGACTTGGTTTCCTCATCTGCAAAATGAGTACTTAAATGAACCTCAAAGTACTTAATGACCTCAAAGGTCCCTTCCAGTTTCAAACCTATGTTCCTATGGGTAAACAGGAAAGAGGGCACATCCCTAACCTTTAAAGAGAGACAACAAGGATGACACCTGGACTCTTTCATTCACTGCTCCAGGATTATATTATTAGTCAGAATCTTGAGCTCAAGGGACCCCTGCCCTGAAACTATCTGACATTTCTCATGTTCTTAGTTTTACTTCACTCATATGTGGTGAAAACAAGTTTCAGCTTTCCTGGACCCTTTTCTCTCTTTTGTCTCCACATCCAGGGGTTCTCATTGTCTGGCTGAAAGAATTTTACACTCTCATTTTAAGTATAGCTTGCTGCCTGGTGAGGACCCAGTTTTAGTGACCCGTGTAGCCAAAGCTATCACATATATGCTTGTTATGGCACTACAATGAGATACTGAAGCTTGCCCTGCATTCTATTTATTGATACGTTATACAATGCTATTTTGTCCTCATGATCTGATGAATTCCTCTCGCTTAGCAGGCTGGGAATACCAAGGTGGTAAGGGCATCCTAGGATTTTCACTCAGGGAAGACAGTGTCTTATTTGAAGAGAAGCTACCCTTACTTGTCTTTTAAAGGCTTCAGCATCATGCTCATTTTTGCACTGGCTCTTCTGACCTACCTGTAGCAAAAATACTTTGACTGATGAGTAACATAGATTCTTATATGGTAAAGTCCAGTTTGCTTGAAGAATGAAAAACTAGGCTCACACAAATTTTCTATCACCCTGTATTGGGGTCTTTTATAACTTTGAGTTGCTTAAACTGAAAAGCATTCACTGGACCAAACATTATTGCGTATGATCCTTTTTATGCTCAGGGTAGCCTGAACTTAGTGGGAAGGGGGCATAATGACTATTATCAGAGTATCAAAAGGAGAGGAATAGGGTTTCTGAGGATTTTCAGAGTCCAATGTGTTTATAGGGAACATGAAATAGAAGAAAGACAAGTATACCTAGTTGGAAAGGCACTCTGATAATTTATTCTTCTCATTTGGGAGAAAAGAAAAAAATATTGATTTTTGTTGTTGTTTTCAAGATAATATGGTGCCTTTTTCTGATTGGGACTATTTTATTGATTAAAAGGGGGCAGAAACAATGATAACTGCATTAGAAACATTGAAAAAAGCAATCCCAGAGAAAAGACATTCACTCAGAGTGGATAGTCTGTTATTTTTTCCAAACATCTACATTACATTTGTCTGATAAGGACGTTAAGATTTTATCCTGGGAAACTCTCATACCTAGAACTATTTGCTGACTCTGGGACAGCTGCATATTGCATATTTGGGTTTTAGATGAAAGGGATGTCTCACCATAAGATAGAAGCGAGTCATTTCAGACAAGAGACCCTGCTTTGAAGCAACAGGATTTTGTGAAACCAAAATTCTAAAAGTCAAGAAGACTACACCTGTGAGCAGCTATGAAAAAAAGAAGTTTAGAGCTGATTCACAGAAAGATCTCAGAGTCTACACTACTATCTGCTATTTGGAAGATGTGATAGGAGGAAGGGCTTTGATGCTTGCATGAACTGACTGGAGGGGAGAGATTAAACCCTTCCCCTTCCCTGAACTACCGTCTGCTGCCTGAGAGAAATGCCTCAAAACCCAGCTAAAGGAGCAGGTTAGGGAGTGTTTTGCCAGGTTAGCTAAAGGAGCTCTGCCTATCCCAGGCTTAGGAGAACTGCATTTGCTGAAAGAACTAAACACTGCCTCAGAAACCCAGAATATGAGTAGCCCCAATATGGTAACTAGAAGAAAACCTCAATACCAAGCAAGTGATAGAAGAGGCCCAGACGGGAAGAAACTGCTCAGCAGTATTTGTGGCATTCACTGTCCCTGAGGGAGACCAAAGACAGCATCTGTTGTGAGTTGTTCTGGGTATACATAGCCCCTACTTAGGAACCTCCATTTTATAGTATTCTAAGTTTGTGACCATTATCACCCACAGATGCTGTATGTATAGATGGCAGATTATATCCCACGTTTAGGGAGGGAATATTATATTTAAATTATTCTTGCCTTCCCTTCTGGTAAATAAATGTTTATAATTGAGCTAATGATTGTATCCTGGCTGACTTATTAAGTGGAAAGTACGTAGGTTGGGGCATAGAAACTTTGGTTTTGAGTAGTAAGAATGCATTCTCTACACCAGGATTACTCCCTAGGACCTTAAGTGAGTTGTAACAGTATGATCATCACACTCAGGAGCCCTAACCTGCCAAAATTTATAAAGTTTTAGTTTAGGAGAGAGACAGAGACAGAGGGAGGGAGAGAGACAGAAAGAGAGAGAGAGAGAGAGAGAGAGAGAGAGAGAG
>NW_027187360.1:18474377-18503100 GCF_028583685.1 Petaurus breviceps papuanus | reverse complement strand
AGAGAGACAGAAAGACAGACACAGAGAGAGACAGAGGGAGACAGAGAAAGACAGAGAGACAGAAAGACAGACACAGAGAGAGACAGAGACAGAGAGACAGAGACAGAGAGAGACAGAGAGAGAGACACAGAGAGACAGAGAGAGACAGAGAGAGAGACAGAGACAGAGACAGAAAGACAGAGACAGAGAGAGAAAGAGAGAGGGAAGGAGGGGGAGTGTAGTATGATATATGTTACATTTAAATAACTTTCATTTATCCATATACCTCTCCCACTTCCCCCATTCAGCAACACTTTCCTCATAACAAAGTTCAAGGAATAAACATCTGCAAAAACAAATGATGCAAGTATGAAACCAAGGTGGCAGAGATATAGAAAATTGTATGGTGAGCTCCTATCCACAAATTCCTCCATTGTCATTCAGTTGTTTTTCACTTGAGTTCAGCTCTTTGTGATCACACTTGGGGTTTTCTTGGCAAGGATACTGGAATGTTTTGCCATTCCCTTCTACAGATGAAGAAACTGAGGCAAACAGGTTAAGTGACTTGCCCAGGGTCAAACAGCTAGTAAGTGACTGAGGCTGGATTTGAACTCAGACCTTCCTGACTCCAGGCCTAGCTCTCTATCCACTATACCACCTAGCTCACTCACCATACTGAATACTGATGGGGAGATCCAGAAAATGCCCCAGTGAGTCCATTGTTCAACA
This sequence comes from Petaurus breviceps papuanus, assembly GCF_028583685.1. NCBI lineage: Eukaryota > Metazoa > Chordata > Mammalia > Diprotodontia > Petauridae > Petaurus > Petaurus breviceps. Next base: position 18,502,392 of record NW_027187360.1, on the reverse strand, counting down.
CTGCTTGATATAGGGAGACAGACATGGAGGTTGGCAAACACTGGGGATGGGGTTGGATCAGAAGCATATCATGTGCAGAGAACTCCAGTGCCCAGGGAGAGGCTGTACACCAGGTCAAGAGCTCATACAACCAGACAAGGCCACCATTTATACTTATTTATTCCATTCTTGTCATTGAATATGTAATTTTCCATCAACAGCTTGCTTCAATCTGCATACTAATATTATTTATACAAATCTTCCTATGCTTTTCTGAATACCACACAGTCATAACTTCTCATAATCCATTAATATTGTATTACACTCATGTATTCCAATTTATTTAGCCTTTGCCTAATAAATGTACATCTATTTTATGTCTAGTTAAATGTTACTAAACAACAACAAAAAACTATAGCTATGAATACTTTAGTGCATTTGAGACTTCCCTTTTTTTTACCTCTTTGAGGCACAACATACCTAGTACTGAGATCTCTGTGTGAAAGTGCATGGTATTTTAGTTACTTCTAAGAATAATTAATAATTGGTTTTTTTTCAAAATTAATGGATCAAATTGTAGCTCCACCAACAGTGAATTAGCATGCCTATTTTCCTGTAGCTCTTCCCATCTCAACTTCTTCCAACTGTTACCTTGAAATATTAATGGAATATAAAATCTTCCCCACCCATGAATAGACCTCAGGTTGAGCCCATTAAGAGAAGCAAGCTTATGGGATGTTTTCTTGTAGAAAGGCTTTCACACCTTTTGTTAATTTCTAATTAGGCACTGAGTCAAGATTGTGGGTTGTGATGCCCTCTGGCTCTAAAAAAAAGGGTATATATACAATCTGAGGGTATCATTTTGCTTTGGGGCTCACTCATTGGAAGAATGCTTCTGTGATGATTGATCAGATGAGTCTCTAGGTAGCCATTAAGGAGCCCCCAGCTTTGAAAAATCCAGATGTTGGTGCTTCTCTCTCTGGTAACTATGTACCTATTGCCTTGATCAAACAATTGGATCTATCTGTTGATCTGTGCTAATTTCTCAGGCAATTACAGGCCTTTTCTATTGGTCTTTATTTTTCTGCTTTTATTTTCTCTGTATTTTCTTTGTATTGTCTCTGAAGTTCAGGGTGCTAACTTTCCCCTGAACTAGTGAATGTAATTAAAAAAGATTGTTGATCCCTTAAAGAGTTATCTTTTCTTGTAAAGCAGATCTAAGAACCTGTGCTAGCAGGCATCCTGGGTATGCCAGTGTGGTTGCCACTATATACCTTCCTTGCCAATTTTCTGAATATGTAATAAAAAGATGAGTCATTTTAAATTGCGTTTCCCTTTTAGTGATATGGATTAATTTCTTACATGGTCATAATGTTTTTTTTATTTTGCTTTTCCTATTTATTTCCTGTTGGTACAGAGGTATTAATCATTTACTCAGAGAAATAATCTATCATTCTACATTCCCTCCAGTTTCTCCCTATCTCCCATTTGTCACCACAGACATATACACCCTTCCTGTCATAGAAGCTTTATATAATGGAACCCTTATATTTTTCCTTCTAGAGGGAGAGCTTTCCAATTTTTCCATCCATATCGTTCCTCATTGCTACTTACATTCTGTTCTCCTTGATCTTTCCATCTCCTTTTAGTAACTTTCCCTATGTCTCTTATTAATCCCCCCCCAAATAAGGCAAATAATGATTCAATTATAAGGGTGGATGCATGGAGTTTATACCATATGACATAAATTCAACTTTTCTTCCTTTTTTTGCTTATTTTTAAGATCCCCCTAAATCTTTAGTTGCTTAAATCCTTATTGTCCCATAAGAAAATGCAATTTCTTTTTCTTTTTTTATAAAAACTTCAGTTGTTTGATTTAAATGTTTAGTCTTTTCTTCATAGTTATACATATTTACTTCTGTGTTTCTTTCATATTATTTGCAATCAAACATTCTGCTTACTGTTCTATTTGATTTTTCAGGAATATCTTTACCTCCTCATTGTTGAAAATTCATCTTTTAAAAAAAAGATTTTAAATTGAATTTATCAGAATACATTATTTTTTATTGCAACTTGAGTTCCTTTGTTTATTGAGGTATCTTCTTCTATTTTCTTCTGAGATTTACTTGATTGTATTATAATCTTAAATTATTCAAATTAAAATTCCTTCTGTAAGAAGGAGATCCCAAACTCATCAACACCAATAAATACAACAAAATGTTCTAAATCTTTGATACCTTGGTCAAGAAAGAACACTTCTTTGAGTTATAGAATTTGTCCATCAAAAGTGTAATTAATTTTGATGAAACCTCAAACTACAGGACACACATCTCAATTGAACTAATCAATGAGAAGTATACATTAGACGGAACAATCAGTTTAAAAGATGTAAAGTTCTTTTAATCATTGGAGAGAATGAGAAGACACTAAAAAAGAAATGTGTTGACATTGGTTGAAAACATTAGATACACTTATGGACTTCTGTATATCAGAGAAATATGAACATTCCAGTACCTGTTTCAGGAATACAGGAATAAATCATCAGTGTACTTTGAAAAGGCAGGTCCATTGCACCTGTTTCAGAGAGCAGCTACAAAGGGGAAAGTAGTGAATTCAGAGAGAGATTGGACCAGGAACACAGAATCTTGGTGTAAACTGAGAAAAGACAAACTAGACACATTAAGGAAAGGTAGCAATGTAGAACTCGGCATTTACAAAGTAAAAAGAAGTATAATTATGGACTCTACAAGGTCATTAATCCTCAGAGCTCAGTAGATACTAGACCTATAGGTTACTTTGTGAGACCTCCTCAGAAGATGAAAGTACTTCCCATAACAAGGATCTTTGAGTTTCCTTTAGGTCACAAGTGTTCTCTAAGCTTGGATGCACTTTATTCAGGGGCCTTATATGTGCAAAGGAAAAGTAAGCACAAAATCTGTGGTGGCGGGAGGGGATGTTTTCATACCAACTCTGATACTATGCTATATTAGTAAACACCTTTTTTTTTTTAAAAAAGCTAATTAAGTCTATCTGATTTGCAGCGTATAATAAATAATAATAAATAGCTAATATTTATATGTTAATTACTATATTACAAGTACTGTGCTAAGCACTTTACAATTGCCATATCATTTGATCTTCATGGTAACCCTTGGGGGCAATTGCTACTCCCATCTTACTTTATAGATGGTGAAACTGAGGCAAAAAGGGATTATGTCCCTTGCCCAGGGTCACACAATTTTAAGTATCTGAGGCCATTTTAAAATACAGATCTTTCCTGTTTCCAGTCCCAGCACTCTATCTACTAAGTCACCTACTGGCCTATCCTTAAATTCAACTACTGTCGGAAGATTTGCTGGATGCTGGACGATGTCACAACGGGGATTTAAATGGGAGGAAAAGGGATAGCGTGTACCGGGTCTGGAGCAGAGACAACCACCGCAGGGAGGGGGATGGGGTGCGTGTAGACGCTTTCCTGCACTCCCTGGCCTCCTCTGCAGCAGCGCTTTGGATGCTTGAGGCTGGGCCGGGGGATGCCGGCTGCATTCTCACCACCCTTAGCTCGGACCTGCTACTCTGTGCAAGGGAGATGTCAGCACACCAAAAAAACTAGGGAGCCGGCCGGCAAAGAGGAGAGGAAGGGACGGGAGAGCGGGCCTGAAATTATATAGGGGAGCTTTCCACGCCTTCCCTTTAGCCCGCCCCGACCAGGCTCAGCCCCCAGAGATAACATCCCAACTACTGCCCTCTCCCTCTCCCTCCCCCTCCCCCAAGTCCAACCAGTGTCCCCTACCCCCAGCTTCAACCATCTCCTCCCTTTCTGCCCCCACCTCCCTGGTCTCGAAGGGACTTGGAGTTGGCGGGAGCCTATAAAAGCCCATCACCGAAAGAGCCGGGGACAGGCTTGCTGTAACCAGTGCAGAGGTGCAACCTAAGAGCTAATTACTAAACCCTGAACATCTTGCAAGACCATGTCCCACCAGCACTGGGGATATGCGCCCGGCTTGAACGGGCCAGAATGCTGGTATAAGGCTTTTCCTATTGCCCATGGAAAACGACAGTCTCCTGTGGAAATTGAGTACTCTAAAACGCAGTATGACGGTTCTCTGAAGCCTTTGAAATTCTCCTATGACCCTTCTACTGCTAAGAGGATCGTCAACAATGGTCACTCTTTCAACGTTGAGTTTGATGATTCCACTGATAAATCAGTGTTAAGTGGAGGACCCCTGATTGGGAACTACAGGTTGATCCAGTTTCATTTTCACTGGGGTTCCAGTGAGAGCCAGGGCTCTGAGCACATTTTGGATGGAAAGCAATATACAGCTGAGCTTCACTTGGTTCACTGGAATACAAAATATGAGAGCTTCAAGGTTGCTGTGACCAAGGATGATGGACTGGCTGTTGTTGGGGTCTTTTTACAGATGGAAACTGCTAAACCAGCACTTCAAAAAGTCATTGATGCTATGAATAAAATTCAAACAAAGGGTGAAGAATCAGTCTTCACTGACTTTGACCCATCTAGGCTTCTTCCTGAGTCCTTGGATTTTTATACTTATCCCGGCTCACTGACCACTCCTCCTCTCTTGGAATGTGTAACCTGGATTGTCTTAAACACGTACATCACTGTGAGTCCTGAACAGATGGTAAAGTTCTACAGCCTTTACTTCACTTCTGCTGGTGAAAGTCCTTCGAAACACATGGTATGCAACTGGCTCCCAGTTCAGCCCCTCCATGGCAGGACAATTAGAAGATCATTCAATTGGGGCGGCCAGGTAGCACAGCGAGTAAGAGCACCGGCTCCAGTGTTGAGAAGACCTGGAGATCGAATCCCGGGCTCAGACACTTAGCACCCACCCAGAAACACCTGGCCGTGTAACCTTGAGCAAGTTACTTAACCCCAATCGCTTAAAAAAAAAAAAAAAAGATCATTCAATTGTTGATGTCTGAGAAAAATAGCCCTCTAGATAAGCACAGAGCAGTCTGTACACTGGGGGATCTCTACTAGTCCCAGTCATTTTGTATCTGTACCTGATATTCTTTCTTGTCGTAGACCAACTTAAAATGTCCTTCATGTGTGAACCCGATAACCTACAAGCACAGACCCATGTGCAATGCTTGGCAAGGTGATTTTCACCTGGTGCTTTGGTGATAGCAATGCTTTTTCTGTGACAAGGAACCAATGATAAAGAATAGTAGAATTGTTCCTTCCCATGTAATAGGGCACATGAGTGTCTAGAGCTGTAAACTCTAAAGGTATTTTTTAAATATAACAAAGAAGAAAACTTGAAGACAAACCTCCAATAAGTGATTAAATTGCATCAGTATAAAGTGTAAGAGGGCAGAATTAATAATAATGATTCTAAGAGGTTATATTTAAGATATTGAAATATCATTTTTAATAATTCTTACATGTTTGTAGCTATTTAATCTTTAAAACAGGGATGATGTTTTTGTGAATTTTGAATTAAGTATTATCTATAAAAATTTTTAATTATAGTTATAATACAGATTATATTTCCATTAAGAGAACATATACCACAACTTAAAGAAAAAATTAATTTTGTATTTTAGATATATGTTGGCTAATAAAATAGATAAGTATAAAAAAATTCAACTACTGTCTTCCTTGGAGATACAAGTGTAAAGTTTTTCTCTGCAGTGAATCTTTGGAGTCTAACAGTTGGCAGATTTTGTTGTTTGTATTCAAGAACTCTGAACAGTTTTCTTTTATTATTTCCCATATCATAGTATTGAAATTTTTTATTTGTCTTATTCTTTTGGGAGGTCTAATATTTTTTAAAATTAAATAATTTATTTTCAGTTTCTGACGTTTGCTTCCATAAGTTTTAAATTTTCTCCCCCTCCCTCCCTGCTCTTTCTCCAAGACAGCCTGCTATCTGATATGGGTCCTATACATACATTCCTATTAAACACATTTTCACATTAGTCATGTTGTGTAGAAGAATTATAATGAATGGGAAAATCCATGGGAAAGAAAAAAAAAAAGAAAATAGTCTGCTTCACGCTGCATTCTGACTCCATAGTTCTTTCTCTGGATGTGACTGGCATTTTTCATCATGTGTTTAAGAATTTTAGAATTGTTTTAAGTCCTTGCATTGCTGAGAAGGGATAAGTCTATCAAAATCAGTCCTCCCACACTGTGGCTGTTACTGTGTACAATGTTCTCCTGATTCTGCTCTCCGCACTCAGAATCAGTTCATATAAGTCTTTCCAAGTTTCTCTGAGGTCTGCCTGTTCATCATTTCTTATAGCAAAATAGTATTCAATTAATTAATATACTACAACTTGTTTAGCCATTCTCCAATTGATGAGCATCTCCTTGATTTCCAGTTCTTGGTCACCACAAAAAGAGCTACTATAAATAATGTTGTGCGTGTGGGTACTTTTCCCATTTTTATGATCTCTTTGGGATATAGTCCTAGAAGTGGCGAGGTCTATGATTCTTAAAATATCTCTTTGCATTCTCTTTTTAAAGTTAATTGCTTTGAACATGTTAGAGCTCACACACATTTTCAAATATATTCTCTTTTACTGCTCTTCTGTCAAATTTTCTTCCATATTTTCTAATTTTGATTTTCAAATCCATCCAAACCTCACTATATTTTGATCTCTCCATTTCTTTGAGGAGATTCTCCATTGTTTGTCTTTGCTAGTTTTCACGTGATCATCCAAGCATAGATTTACAGCTGGGAGTTAGGTTAGGGGGTTAGGTCTAATCCCCTCATTTTCATGAGGAAAGCAAGGCATAGGCTCAAGTGACTTCCCTAGGGTCACACAATAAGTAAGTACCAGAGTCAAGGTTCAAGTCCAGGTTTTCTTGTCTCTAAGTTTAGTGCTCTATTCACAACACCACACTATCTCTTACTAATTTTGGACCTAATTTCTATCCTAATATTTTCTCTTAAATGTTCTCTTTGTCTTTTGAGTCACTCTAGAATTTTTGTGATCGCTGAGCATTTCCCAGAATTCTCTTTTTCTTTGGGAATACTTTACTATGGGGAACTTGGGGTTCATTTTCCTTGATGGAACACTACTTTTTTTTCAAAGTATTATCTCTTTATTTTGAATTTCTATTCTTTTCTCCTATTTTTGAGAGCTGTACTCTTCATTCATTTGCTTGGGGATTAGGATTATAACCAGCCTTTCTCTCTTCAACTTTTGATCTTTCAACCTTTTTCTTATATTTTCAATAGTTTGTGCTTTGCACTTCCTTGTTCTTTCACAGACCCCTGAGGGTAAACATCCTCCACAAGTTAGGAGAGGAGGGACCTGACTAATTCCCTGCCCTGAATAGACTTCAGGAGGGGAAAGACAGTTCTGTTTGATTTTTAGTCCCTTTTCCCTTGGGCACAGAAGCATCTTCCTCCCTTAACTGGTTTTATGCAGCCAAAGAATCTAACCATCTTCATTTTCCTTTCCTTTCTTTTCATATGTCTGATAAGAATCAGTCTTCTACTCCTTGTGGTGAATCAACGAGTCAGTCAGACTTAGTTACTGCTGTGGAGTAACCAGGCAGGAGATTTACTGCCTGAATCTCAGACATAAGTCAGTGACATTTGTGCTACATAAACTTAGCTACAGGAGAGGACAGTGATTGGAAGCTTACATAAGTTCTCCTATGTAATTTCATACCTTAGTCAAGTTTAATGCCTTCTTATCTTGGAAATTCAGCTGTAATTGTTCTATATTTGCCACATTTTTGCAAGTTGTTTTTTTTTAAGGTCGAAGAAGTATTTGGAAAACAGTTCTCCCATTATCTTAATAATGTAATTCCAGGGGCGACTAGGTGGCACAGTGAATAGAGCACTGGCCCTGAAGTCAGGAGGACCTGAGTTCAAATCTGGTCTCAGACACTTAACATAAAACTAGCCATGTGACCTTGGGCAAGTCACTTAACCCCAATTGCCCTACCTTCCCCCTCCAAAAAGCAAAAAAAACCAAATAATTTAATTCCTGTCCCAAAGCTCATTGATGTGTGGAACACTCCTTATTGGTGGAGATGAATGTGTGAGGATGCAAAGCACTTTTGATATCTCAAGAGGTTATGTTTTAAAGAAAAGAAGACACAAAGAAGAGACAGACCCAGCTCAGACACAGACTTCCCTTGAAGACCACATCTCACAAAATAAAGTCTGATGTGGATAAGGGGGGAGTCCCCTTTTCCCCCACTGAGACTCCAGAGCTTAGAGAGTTATCTTTATGACTGGGACTTACAAGAAGGTGAAGTTTTAGGGGCACAAATTGGCTCAGAATCTTTTATAGAATTCTGACTCTGCAGCCAATTAAATGAGTTTTCATAACCAACAGGAAGCAGTCAAAGGGTATCTATGCCTACTATGAAATTAGTGGTAGACTGTGATATTCCCTTCATCACGTATCCCTCAAAATTCTAATGCTCAGTATCCCATACAGAGATGACACTACCATCTAAATGCTATCTATACAAAATATGCTTTGACTTATGATTCAGTAGCACCCTTATTCTGTTCATTGAAAAACTATGGTACAGTTGAAAAAGAGTATAGATCTTAGCATCATGAGATCCAGATTCAGGAATTCATTCAGTCATCCTCTTGATATGCATTTGAGTGTCTACTATGCTCTAGGCCTTATACTATATACTAGGTTTTGTTGTTGTTCAGTTGTTTTCAACTTTTTGTGACTCTGTGGACCATACTCTCCATGGGCTTTTCTTTGCAAAGTTACTGGAATGGTTTGCCATTTTCTTCTCCAGTGGATTAAGACAAGCAGAAGTTAAGTGACTTACCCAGAGTCACACAGCTAGTAAGTGTCTGAGGCTGGACTTGAACTCAGGTCTTCCTGACTTCAAGCTCAGTGAATTATCCATTGGATATACAAAGGTAAAAAAAATTATAATAAAGGTAAGCAGTCAAGGACCTTACATTTTATTGAGTATGGGGACAACATGGATACAGATAAGTAAATGTAAACCTAGACAAAATAGTTTGTGGGGAACATTAGCAACAACAAGAAGGACCAAAAAAGGCCAGAATAAGAGGTGGGACCTGAGTTGATTTTTAAAGTAATTGAAGAATTCCATGAGGTGGAGCTGAAGAGACATCCTATATGGGATTCCATATATAGGAGTTAGCTAGAGAGGCTGAGGAGAAGGAAGGAACAAAGTAGAACATGATTAAGAATCCTACTAGAATCATAGTTCAAAGCATAATTACTATTTCCAATTGAGCAATACTGTCATCTCTGTATAGGGAAATGCATGATGAGAGTATAATACATGGTCTGAATATACCTGCTTGATGGTAAAGTAGTTGTCTTCCATATATTTCTCCTCGTCCAACAACAAAGTGCCAAATATAGAATAATTAAGCCTATATCAACAAGTTAAGAAGATGACCACTAAGCAAGGTTCAAAACCTTATGAAGTAATATTGGAGAATACAGGTATTCTCCTTGTGGAGCGGGAGTGAATCAATTGGGTTGAGTCACTGCTATTGGGTAAGGAGTCAGGTGCTCCAACATCTTAGCCTTTAGAAAGACACATGTCAAAGAGATGGCTTATGCTCCCTGCATCCTGCAGGCAGGGTGGGAGTTATTGGCAAGAGAAAATAAGCTTTGAGTTGTCATTCCAATAGTGTATTTGCTGCATTCTGCTTTTGACAAAGGCACCAAGGTAGGAGATAGAAAGAGATGTACAAGGAAAAATAAGTAGCCCAGTTTAACCAGTTTGTAAGTTCATGAAGATATTCATGTCATTCAAGTTATGTCAAATTCCTTAGTCACTTTGTAATAAACATGGAAAGTTTAACTGAAACTAGATTTTGAAAGTCTTTAAATACCAAACAGAATTGTTTATATTTTATTCTGAGGCAATAGAGAACCACCAGAGTATCTCAAGCAGGGGAATGACGTGATCAGATCCATGATATAGGGATTTCAGTTTTTCACAGAATCTGTATGAGAGAAGAGAGATACTTGAAGCAGGGAGTGCAATTGTGAGGTTACTGCACTAGTGTAGACAAGAGTAGATGAAAAACTGAACCAATATGACTGGAGAGGAAGGAGGCTGATAAAACAGATGTTGTGGAGTTAGAATGAATGAGACGTAGCAACTGACCAAATGTGGAATGTGAGGGATAGTAAAATCTCAAAAGTAGCTTGTCATTTTCAAATGTGGATAAGTACAAGAATATTGGTGCCCTAGACAGAAATAGAAAAGTCAATCAGGAAATTAAGAAGCATTTATTCAATGTTTACTATGTACTAAGCACTATATTAAGGTCTCAGGATATAAAGAAGCCAAAAACAGTCCCTGACCTCAGGGAGTTTACATTCTAGTGTCAGATACAACATGTAAATATCTAGGTACATACAGAATATATACAGACTAGATAGAAAGTTAAATGGGAAGGGAAAGCACTAGCAGCTGGAGGAACTCAGAATGACCTCTCACAGAAGATGGGGACTAAAGTGAACCTGAACAAAACCAGGGAAATGAAGAGGGGGAGGCAAGTGGGAAGAGGATGAGGGCTGGGCTTGAAGGGGAAGGTAAGTTAAGTTTTTACTTAACATGCTGAGTTTGAGATGCCTGTGGGACATTCAGTGAGAAATATCCATAAAGCAATTGTTGATATAGGATTATAGTTCAGAATAAATACTATGGCTTGCTATACAGATCTGAGAGTCATCTGGATAAATGTACATGAACAGCTGGGAATTGATGACATCATCAAGAGAAGGTATTATAGCAGAAGAGCAGTATTATAGGACTAGCACAGAGACTTGGGGCGCCCACACATTTAGGGAGTTTTGTCATTCTTAGCCGAATAAAAGTTAAGCAAATTGCCTTCTCTCCCTAAGCCTCTGCTTTTTCACTTGTAAGACAGAGATAATACTTCCCCTACCTCTCTCACAGGGTTGTTGTGGAATATACACATACACACGTACATGCATGTATACACATATGCAAACATGCAACACACGAACACAATTCAATGCACGCGCATGTACACACACATGTATATATGTGTATGTACATACATGTATATATGTGAAAATTCCATCATAGACTTTGCAACTGGAAGGAATTTTAGAAGTTTTGTAATCTAAACCGTTTATGTTAGAGTTGAGACAAATAATTTAAGCTCTCACTATCTTTTTTTTTTAATTTTAAAATGGAGGCTTTGGACTAGACGGTCTCAGAGGTACATTTCAGCTCCAAAACTAGCATGTACGATCCTATATTTGGTAGACTTCAGTCACTTAGGAGGACCTGCTTAAAGAAATGGGATTAGAACTGAATGTTGAAGGATGTGTATAATTTGGAAAGGTGGAAAGAAGAGGAAAAAGTTGGCAACACAAGCAGAATCAAAGACTTGTGAGTAATAAGTATGACTGAGTCTGTTTTGGAATCTTAATTGACAGAGATAGACATCACACTTATTTCCTAATTGGTTTATTTTCCAGGTGAAACACACACACCACACAAACACACATGTACACACACATGATTCAAGTGCTTATCCATTTTGATGGGTTATTTCAAGTCTCAGTTGTCCTAATCTCTGGCAGATTAAACATCTCAAATGGTGGTTCTAGGAAAATTGTCTTGCTTAAAACTGAAGGATGGTTCTGAGGGGTCCCAGAAGTCATGGTTGGTGGGACAAAGCGGGACAGGAAGCTTTTTCAAATTCACCAGGCAAGGATAAATAGACCCTAGGCACCTTTTGAATATGCCAATCATGAATATATCCTTAAGGATGTCGTATCCTTAAGGAGTTGATAGAATTTCTTTGGTGTCAGGATATGCACTTGCAGACTCATCATTCATTTTGGCTGTATGTGTCCACAGCTCCGCTCTCTCCCTCTGGGGGACGAAGCCTAGTCCGACCAGAGTGCATCACTGGCATGGCTGTGGACAGTCTGTTTGGCTGTAATGGTGTTGACTCTTGGAAGATTAGGCCTGCACTTGTGGTCGAGGCCAGCTGTAATTTAGGTTTCTCTGTCAGGGCAATTATTCAAGAAAACAACTGTCTGAACATTAAAGGAATGATTTCCAAGAGCCCATAAGGTGTTATTGGTTAAACAACAGAAAATTCCCCAGCAGGAAGCACTATTCCTATTTTTTTCTACAGAAAAGAAATATAGAGTCCTAAGTGGTATTTTGGAAGCATCTATTGAGGAACTAAATTAACCAGCCCTTATTTCAGTTGTATGTCAGGCTGGAGAAAGACAACTGCTGAATTGCTGCTGGCAACAGGTAATTTTGCCATCTACAATCTTACCAAGCTTGCTTATCATTAGGAACTCTCAACAATTCAAAAAAAAAAGATTTAAAAATGTTTGACATGTAAGTCCTCATCTTGAAGCTGCTGCAGTGGTTGTTGAAAGAAATCTTTGTTTAAAAATCGGCTTTTAACAAGCAAACAAACAACAACAATAAAACCCACATCAACAGCCGACTAGGAAATCAGAAAAGATGTGTGAAACCAACGAGGCAAAAGAACTTTAGTGCTTCCTCTGTCACAACAAACTTAGCATCACACATCTGTAAATACTTTTTAGTGACTAACAAAGCAACAAGACTGCCACTAGCCAACTCTAACCCAGTGGGTGACCCATTATTAGTCAAGGCTCCATGACTTTTGCTTCTAATTCTAGCCAAAGTTCTCTGGAACTACAGAACAAATGTGATCAAGCAATTAGAAGAGACTTTCAGGTCTCTGAAAGGGACTGATGGTTGTGGGACCATTTTGAAAAGCCTTTTAAGATCTGGAAAGTGAGGACTCATACAGGGTTCCAGAACCAATTTAGTTGAAATAATTGCTTGTATCACAGGTACTATGGAGGACCTGCAGAGGGAGACCAGGAATTTTCCCTGAAAATTAGAGAGAATGAAAAAAATTGGCCTGTGAGATACCTCTAAATAAAAGGAAGTGATGGACTGGAGGAATGGCTTGTCTCTCACAGTCCTTTACATGTGACAGTGAAAAAGCCAGGGCACTTGGACTTCAATGGTTTCTGCACAGATAAAGGTAACTAGGGAACTTAGTAGCACAAATGTTAACTGTCATCTCTAACAATTCATTTCTGTTCAATAAATTCAATTCAACAAATACTTAAATTCATAATGTGTGCAAGGCATTGTACTATGCCTTAGTAGGGGTGGCCTTGAGGACACATGTGGTCCTTTAGTTCCTCAAGTGTGGCACCTTGACCAAATCCAAACTTCACAGAGCAAATCCCCTTAATAAAAGAATTTGTTCTATAAAACTTGGACTCAGTCAAAAAGTCACACCTGAGAACCTAGAAGGCCACATGTTCCCCACCCCTGCTAGGGATTCTAAAATAAAAATTAAGCAGTTTTTGATCAGGAGGTGTTTATAATTTACTAAAGGGATATAAAATGTATAGTGATATGTAAATCCAAAGCATATACAAAGTAACACAAAAGTATCAAGAGGGAGAGAGGGCTAAGAAAAAGGGGAATCAGAAAATGCCTCAGGTAGGATGTGCTCCCTAACTTGTGCTTTCAAGTATTCTATGAGGTAGAGGAAAAGAGTAATTACTTCCACATGGAATATAATATTTGAAGTAGATAAAGTTGACTGGTGTGACTAGAAAAGATGTTGTATGAAGGACAGTAAAGCAAATTAAGATTAAAAAGTAGGTGGAAATCAGAATGTGGTCCAAATGCAAAGCTTGAAATTCTAAGCCAAGGTGTTTCTATTTAATCCTAGAATCAATGGGGAGACATTGGAGATTTATGAGAAATAGAGTGACATGGTCAGAACAGTGTTTTAAGACAATCAGTTTGACAATGGTGTGAAAGATGAATTTAGAGAGAATGAACCATGTGAAAAAAATCTAATCTGTAATCAATAAACCCTCATCGATTAAATGTTTTCAGTGTATAATATCCCTTATAGGGCTCACTCACCCAAACCGCGTTGTTCTTGGCAAGTTGGGTCCAAAGAAGTGTGGCTATTGTTAGAGGTAACCCTGTGGGTGATTATCCTCCTAAATATTAACTCATAAGCACCCCCTACCAGTGTGCTTCTCCTTAATCATCTAGTGTTCTCCTACAAATGTATTTACTAAAATATCATGGCAATAGTGGTAGTTACAAAGCACTTTCCCCCAAATGAGTGGCACATTTGTGCCAGTGACTATATATGTGCCTGCGGCTTCAAAGATAAAAGTAATACAACTTCTTGCCTAAAATAGCTTCCATTTTTCATTTTGAAGAAGCAACACGTACACATATAAGGAAGTACAAAGCAAATATAAGGCAATTTAATGGCAGGAGTCACTACTATATGGGAAGATCAGAAAAGGTCTTATGTTCTTGAACTAAGATTTGAAGGAAGATTCTAAAGGTGAAAAAGTGAGGAAGTATATTCCAAGTATGGGGAAGAGACTATTAAAAGGCAGAAAGATGGGAGATTGAATTTCATGTATGAAGAACCACAAGGAGACCCGTTTGACCAGAATGTAGTTTTGTAGAATATAACTAACTCTGGAAAGGTAGGTTGGAGCCAGATTGTGAAGGGTTTTAAACTGAAAACAGAGGGGAAAGTTTTACCTAGCGAAAATAGGGAACCAAAACATCATAGATACAGACCATCAATCTGAATAACTGAGGACAAATCGGCACTCTCCCCAATTATTCAACACTTGGCAGGATGAACTGGGGAACTAAATTATGCAGAAAATTCTCTCAAATGCTACATAGCACTCAGCCTCTATAGACATAGTTTATGTCTCATTCTGTAGGATACTCTTGCCATATGATTCAGAAGCTCATTTTTCACTGACACAGAAAAAAAATGTAGTTATGTAAAAACTCAATAACAAATAGCCAACAATTTTTAAAAAACTAGTATTACATGAGTATTCTTTGGGAGAATGTTTAGAGATTTGTTCTCCATGACTCTAGAGGACAGAACTAGGACTAATGGATGGAATTTAGAAGGAGAAACACATTTAAACTTCTTATGACGAGCAGTTTTCTAATCATTATAGCTTTCTAACAATCTATTATACTGCCTTGTAAAATGATGAGTTCCCTGTGACTGCAAGGATTCAAGTGAAGGCTCAATCACTATATGTTTGGCATAATGTAAGGACAATTTCTGCATGAGTCAAAAAATCAGAGTAGATGAAAATGGCTTACATGGTAACATGTCCTTCTATGCCTGGCACATTGTAGGCACTTAACTACATGTTTACTGATTGCTTCCCATGATTCTATGAATTGATCTAGCTGTGAAATCTTGGGCAAGTCACTTAATTCCCATAGGTCTCCTTCTATATCTGTTAAATAGACAGCTTACGAATTCTAAAATCTTTCCCAGTCTTGGAATCAAGTCAATTAGCCTTGACTAAGTTGGTTAACCTCTATGGATTTAAGTTATCTCAGAGGCAGACTGAATGAACTCTGATGTGTTTTCTAATTTTGATTACTGGTGTTTCACCCCATCCTGATCTGGTGACATACTTATAGACCCTTCTGTTTTAACATGAGTAAATCTTGTCAGGGGAACATGGTAGGATTCTAGAGTCAAACTATGAGACAGGTTGTAGAATTTCTTTCTTAGGATTTGCAAGAAGATACCTCTGTGTGAAATAATTTTGGTGATTTCTTTAGAGCTAGGGAAAGAAAACATATGGCCTAGCATATGATACAGTGGGAGTAGCACTTAGTTTAACTCCTGGTGCTACAATTACAAGCCATGTAACCCTGGGCTAATCCCTTTACTTCTCTGATCTTCAACTCTGAATTAGGGGGTATTAATACCCCCCAAAAAGGGCTATGAACTTTAATGTATTTAGGTAAATATGAGTAATATAATTTTTACTCAATGATTCCATGTTTTGAACCAACAGAGAAGAGGGTAAAAGATACCTGTCAAATTCTGATCAGGTATGTTTTATTTGAAATACTAATCCAATTGTATCTGATTTTGCAGAAAGGTTGTTCAAAATTTTTAATTAAAAAAAAAAGAAACACAATTATCACAGGACAGGCCTCATACTATAGATTATACTGACTCCAAAGCTAAAAAAAACATAATAAAACATAACCATCATCAGAAGAGAAAAATAAGTCAATGAATAATCTGTTCATCAATTGATGGTATTACGTAGCTACTGAATAACTGCAGCTGCATAAATGAAAAGAAGATCTGGCAGGAACAATTACCCTTCGATTCACAAAAGAGTCAATCAGAAATAATGCAAGCCATTTTTAAAAAGTTGCCTGTTGGAATAATTTCTATTGCTCAAGAGCGGGCTAAAGATGAGCAAAATTGACAATAAAGCCTGTGAATTTCAAAAGTGTTAGTGTTACGTGTGTGTGTGTGTGTGTGTGTGTGTGTGTGTGTGGTGGCACAGCTAGTTTATGCACTCAGGAGAATTTTCAATGAACTAGCCCTTTATTGGTGA
The DNA here is from genome assembly GCF_028583685.1 of Petaurus breviceps papuanus. Classification (NCBI taxonomy): domain Eukaryota; kingdom Metazoa; phylum Chordata; class Mammalia; order Diprotodontia; family Petauridae; genus Petaurus; species Petaurus breviceps. The sequence continues at coordinate 18,485,967 of NW_027187360.1, read as the reverse complement.
AATTTCATCTGGGGACAAACATCCAAGAAATATGATATTGTGATGATTTCATATTTCTCCTGATGAGGAAGGGTGATAATGACTTCCAGAATATTGACTTTTCAAAGGTTAATAAATAAAGTTTAATAAAAAATTTAATAAAAATTAAAAGTTAACCAGTTGCCTTTTGGGCATCCTTCTGACCACACTTAAGAGTTCTTTCTTTAAAAAAAGTAGGAGATGAGTTAGTTTGAAATGCTGGGACATATTTGATAAGGGAAAGTTGAATCCAAGTGAAGCTTTCAATCCAATATAAAGGACTAATTTTTATTTCTGTTTCCTTTGGAAATAAATGAAGTGCCTGATGAACATCTGAAATGATGCTCCATGTCCTTTGAAGATCCCTGGTAGTTTGGTCCCTACTATTCTTTCCTTTTGCCTCAGGGCTCACTTCCCCACATTTTAGTTGTTGTTCACTGTGTACTTACTAAACTTGCTTCCCCAGCTGTGGATGAGCACCAGATTCTATTTGAGACTCAAGTTGACTTTGCTTTCTCTTTGGGAGAACTGAATTCCTCTTTGTTACAGACTTATACTCTGGAACAGCTTGACAATCTCTCTGCTACAAACTGTTCTGTCTTCCCATCAGAACACTTTCCCAGATGAAGTTTTAGTACATACATACATACATATATACATGTATATGTGATTATGTATATATATGCCCATATGTACACTATGTGTATGCATGTGTATGTGTTTCCCTTGGTGTCATGTTGGAACTGAAGAAAAGAAAAGAAGTGTGATTCAGTAAGTCCAATCTGCTGTCATTTAAAAATCTCCCAAACCAAAAACTTTATCAAGGTTGAAATTTCATTTCCACTCAAGAAAAAAGTATAGTTCTCTATCCCCTAAAATTCCTGTACTTAGAAAATTATATGTTTTCTTTGATAATTTGGCTTGCTAAATTTCAATATTAATTGTGTGTAGGTCTCTTTGCAGGCCACGAGCTAATTATATCTATTTAGAATTTATCACAATTGTTTCAATAATGTACTGTCATTGTCTCTTGTTAAGTGTTTTGCTTCAGGCATAAAGAAGTTAAACAATGAATTTCAAAATGTTGCCAAGAACTCATTTACAAACATGATGCATTTTAGAAATGATATGCATGTCTTCAGTGGTTTAGCATAGATTCACTTTACTTTTTCTTACAGTTAAGGTAGAAGTGTTTGTTCCTTCACACTCACCTGCCAGAGCTTCTCTTCCTTCCTATTTCCACACCTTGTGTCACCTAATGTGAAGGTTGGTAGTGAGTTTAAGTATTATATAGTTCAATCTCCTCATTCTAACTTCCTGCCAGACCATTTTACAGATGAAAAAATGAAGCCTAAGAAAGAAGTAATTTTCTGAAGGTCATACATCTACTAAATGTAGAGTCTTGATTTGATTGGCTCCAATCTGGTACTTTTTCATGACATCAGGGAGATATTTTTAAGATATGAATCTCACCTCATGCCTTATATTTTTCATCTTTATATTCACTGATGAACCTGTTTATAGCCAAAAATACGAGAGTAAGCAGCAAAGCTACAAAAGACCCCACCAGTAGGATCTCCCCTTTCCATTTCTTTTCCATTTCCTTTCCTCCATCCTAAACCTAAGTTGTCCAGACTCCTTGGGGCAGTCAGGTAGGAAGGACCTCTTGCCTTCTCATTCTATGTGGATGAACCAGGGTTTGCCATCTGCCCTCCTATTATGTCTTAAGGTTTTCTGGGCCTTATCATCTGCCTTGCTGTTGTACCTACCAGACTCCTGGGTTCTACCATTTGTCCTGTTAATATGCCTTAAGAAATCCTGGGCCTTGTCATCTGCCCCAGTACTGAGTCCCTAGAATTTCCAGATTTTTCCATCTGTTGGATGAAATATTTTATATTTGCTGTCTCTCCCAATTAGAGCATGAGCACCTTGAGAGAAGGAACTTCTCATTTTTTCTAGTTGTATTCCTTGGGTTTAGCAGAAGGGTTGGCACACACATAGTAACCACTTAATAAATGTGTTTTTCATTCATTACACTTGTATTTAATTTTCATTACATTCCAAAATGGTGTGAAAAGACTTATGTGGAATTCTACTATATTTTTTTAGATACAGTGGTAGAGTCTAAATTCACATTATGAATTTTTCTCCCAGCACCCCTCCTTCCCCCCCCCCCCCGAAAAACCCATTGAGGGTAAAGAGAATTAAATATATCCTTAGTTATGCATGTTGTGGTTGTTGTCTGTCCTTTGTTCTCAAAGAGGACCATGACACCAGGAAGATGATGCCATGACTTGCAGGTGAATTTTATTTGAGTGAGGGAGAGCTGTGCAAAGTAACCAGCATTACTTTGTTCTCCAGAGCCATCTGGGTTCAGTGGTCAGATATTGACCAGGACAACTGGAGATGGCCCAGAATGCAATGGGAGACTTTGGTCTTTTTAAGCTAAAGTCTTTCTCAGGTTGCTCATTCAGTGACTAAGATTAGGTAGGAAATGAAACAAAACATGGCCTTTTTACCTAGTTAAAAAAAATCAGGAAGAGAAAGATCCTCAGAGTTTTTGGCCAAGAGAGAAATAATTACTATTTACATTCATTCTGGGCCATCAGGGCCTAAAAATAACCCTTAAGTGATGCTTGAGCAGAGACCTATTGCTGGTCAATCAATGAGAGCCAGAGTGAATTGGTTTTGAAGCATGATCTTTAAGAAAGAAATCTGGTCAATAAACCCTGAGATATCAAGGGTAGGGTAGATTTTGGCTATCAAAATTTACCTTCCTTTGTGCAGAGAACCCTCAAGTAAGGGCATGATACTCAATGTGGAGAGAGGAGAGGAAAGGAGAAGAAAAGAGTAGGCGAGTTGCCCAACTGGAACTGGCCAGTTGGGTCCCCTGTGGGGTAGCTTGGACTATTCACAGATTGTGGTTTGTCCTTAGTTCTGGAAGAGGACCATGTCATCAGGAAGATGATGATAAGACTTGCTAGTGAATTGGATTTTAATGAGGGAGGACTGTGCACAGAGATTAGCCTCACTTTCTCCTCCATAGTCATCTGGGTGGCTAGATATATATAGATCAGGCCACTTGAGATGGCCCATCCCAATCCTGCATAGAGTATGGAGTGAAACACTGGTGGGAGGGCAGCAGGGTTAAGGGAAAAGAAATGATTCAGCGATTTACCTTGGGCCTCATGGTTAGTAACTAGAATTCAAACTCAGGTCTTTTTGACTTTAGGTCTTGTGATCTATCTACCCAATGTCATGAAGATTCCTGTAAAGAGGGACTATAATTGGCAAGCATCCAAATTTTGCATGTTCCTATTCATTCAAAGTAGAATCCAAAGATATTTGTGATGTTCCATGGAATGCTGTTTGTTGAAGATGTCACTGGGTCAGAGGTTCTATTTTTGTTAATATTTTAAAACTTTTATATAATGACAGATGAGTAGAGCTTATAATTTTGTTATTTTTCTTCTTGCTGTTGTTGCTGCAACTGTTATTTTACCATTTGGATCAAATAGGTAAATAGGGTATCCTTTGGAAATTATCATTAATTTTGACTTAGGGTACAAATACTTCTATTTTTCCAAACTGTATGATTTCATTAGTATGTGTGCTACCTTCACCATCATGCTCCACAAGTCCTTCATACCTTAGTAGACTATTGTTATGAATTGTCATAACTTAAATATATTTTAACATTTCTATCTATCTATCTATCTATCTATCTATCTATCTATCTATCTATCTATATTGATAGATAGAACTTCTTGAACTTCTCTGATGAACTTGGCCTGTCTGATCAATCAATCAAGTAAACAGCAATCTTATTTAAATGCTTCAAATATTAGGCATATACTCTATGGCCAGGTCCATTCCATTCCATTACTATCCATCTAGGTAGGATATGATGGAGTATGTACAACATTTGCATAAACTTTACTTTAAGAACTCAGAGGCCCTTCCCCTCCTTAATGAGAAATCAGAAGACATTATAAGGAAGCATGAAGGGTCTTACACCAATAATTCTTCTCATCTGTACATTTGCTTGTTTTATCTTTTACTCAATTAGCATTGGTTAAGCTCCTAGCATGTGAAAGACACTGCAATAGGGATAAAGAGAGTCAAAAAAGAGAGAGGCCTTGCTCTCAAGGAGCTCACATTCTAGAATATACAAACAATTATGTAAAACTAAGATATTTATACATAAGAGTATATTGGAGCCAGCTCCAATTAACCCATGAGAACTGATTGTTAAATTTTTAGTGTGAGCATTTATGCTTCAGAAATCAGCAAATGCTACAAATTAGGGCTTGAATATATTGTTTTTGTTGGACATCTACACTTAAGAAAGTGATGGAGAAAATGTTAGGCAGATTCAGCTTAAATGTGGATTGTGTAATACTTTTTTTCTAGGAGAGTCACTTGTTAAACATTTAACAGAATACAAATTTCAGAATAAATTGGGGATAGTCTTAACAGAATGGCACTAAAATTAAAGAGGACTGAGAAAGAATTCTAGAAGAAGGCAGAGCTTTCACTGACACTTGAAGGAAGTCAGGGAAGCCATGAGGTGGAGATGGGGAATGAAAGTATTCTAGGCATGTGGGACAGCCAGTGCATATGATCAGAGTTGGGAGATGGCATGTCCTATGCAAAGAATGGTAAAGAGATCCATATCACTGGATCGCAGAGAATTTTCCAAGACATTGTGGTTTACAAACACATACTGATTATATCTTACACTAAAAATCTGCAAAACTTTACTCATCTTTTTGTTACCTTTAAGATGATTTTTAAAAAAATCTCTCAATGAAAGACACTTTCCAGGATGTATAAGGTCTCTTATAATAGAAACAAGCATCTCTTCTCAGTTTTCAATGAGGATATCTTTCCTTTCAAATGAAACAACAATTTATGTTGCACCTCCTTTGCATTGCACATATTACTCATGCTAATGCCTTTAGATTTTAAGTAACTTGGCAAAAAGTTTCTATAGGGAAAGATTTGCTCATGACAATAGTGGAATATTGTTCTCTCCTGTTCCTAAGTGACCATGTCTCCCTATCCCTGTGCTGTGGGGAAAGGCAGAAAATTGTAAGGAATGTACATAGAAAACTAATTTTATTATACATTTTTTTCATAATATTATCTCAATTGGAACTAGATTTGACTTTAGAAATTGATGATGATGATATAGCTTCTGAATTTTTTTTTTGGTGAGCCTTTCCAAAGGTTCATAACCTGGGTTCCACAAACTTTTAAAAACATTTTAAAAATTAGTGATTTTCTTTATAATTTTATGTATTCTCTTTAATACATTTTGAAACATTATTCTGAAAAGGGATCTACAGATTTTACCAAAGTGTCAAACAGATTTATAATACACACACACACACACACACACACACACACACAAACACAGAGTTAAGAACCCCTATTCAGAGCTTCCATTCTGACACAGAACAACTGATTCAAATATGGTATATTTGGGGGAATGATTTGGTTGTCATATGTCAAACAGTAATTTAATTTCATTAAATTTCATTTCATTAATCTTCCACCCAATAAACTAAGGCATTTCCTTTCCCCAAATAATCTTCCGTTTTCACTACTGAATTTAGTAGGTTTTACTTGTTCTATCCTTTGAAGTCATATGGAAATGACCCCTGATAATGATTCTTATAAATACATTCCATGGGGTGGCTAGGTGGCACAGTGAATAGAACAGCAGCCCTGGAGTCAGGAGGACCTGAGTTCAAATCCAGCCTCAGACACTTAACACAAAAACTAGCTGTGTAACCTTGGGCAAATCACTTAACCCCAATTGCCCTCCAAAAAAAGGGAAAAAAAATGCAGTCCTTTAAAGTGTTTGAGGACCCACAAAAGAGATAACCTTGGAAACATTTCTCGGGCTGGAATGACAGAAAGAAATCCTTTTAGAAGCATGACTTGGTGCTTGAAACACCCTACTTGAACCTTTCAAAATTCAAAAGGACAAAGTTTCCTAAAACTTTAGACAAAGAACTTCTTTTAAGTCACCTAATTCAAGTGTTAGAAGCAAGTAGATCATCTTGTTCGGAACATTGATTGTATGAAAGGGAGAAAAGTAAAATAAGCCAGGAAGTCAGGTTGTAGAAAGGTTGTGAAAGACTCAGTGTGGGTTCTCTCTTGATTCATGAAGATTTCAAGCTCCTCATACTTTAATTGATGCTATCCATGTTCTCCTGTTTTAAAATAAATCAACTGCTGGTGATTTAGCTAGGCTTGTCCTTGGAAAAAGAATCCATTGCCAGGTATATACACTATATGTGTGCATCCAGGCATGAATTATTTTGTATGTGTACATGTATACTGTATGTGTACATACATTTGTTTGGACATACAGTTGTGGGTATCTGTATTTACACTTCTACATACATGTGTGTGCATGTACACACCACACACATATACATGTACCATATATATGCACACTGTATATATATGCACATATGCATACATATATACACAGATATAAATATATAAACACATACATACATATGTATATGTGTGTGTGCATGTGTGTCCACTGTCAGGAATATATAGTAACATAAAGTCACATTCCAGTTAGTACAATTAGTACAAATAATGAACTCTATGAAGTGATTGCATATATTCAAATTTACACTATTTGAAGTTATAATTATGTACAGTTGTGGTAATTTGTTCTAGACCATTGTAAATATATAATGTGAATCTGAATAATATTCGACACTTCACAAAATGCATTATTTGTACTAATTGGGAGTTAGCTGTACAGCACCCTGCTTATACCCAGCATAATAATTAGCAAATTACTTTTAGTTGGGAGTGGGGGTTAGGGGGAGGGGTGACACATTTGGAAAGGATTTTAGAGATAAGCAGATCTTAGCCACTCTTTTTTTTTCTTTTTGGAGTGGGGAAAGTAGGGCAAATGGGGTTAAGTGACTTGCCCAAGGTCACCTGTATAGTTTTTGTGTTAAGTGTCTGAAGCTGGATTTGAACCCACGTCCTCCTGACTCCAGGGACAGTGCTCTATTCACTGTGCCACCTAGCCACCCCTTGGCCACTCTTTTTGCAGGTGGTAACACTGAGGCACCAAGGTGTGAAATGAATTGCCCAAGGTCACACAAAAGTCACAGAGCTGGACCTTAAATCCTGTTGTCCTGACTCCTAATACAGTGTTCTTTTGACTATATCAGGGTGGCAAGATTGTAGATTACATTAAATGAGGAAATAATGTCCCAGATCTCAGTAAGACAATAGTTTCATAAGTGGACACATGCAAAGAAATACAATGGGAGTCATTCAGGACATGGTAGAGAAGAATAAAAATATAATTTAAGAATAAAGATCAGGGTGCAAGTAGACTCAACCTAGTCAAAAATGACCACTCTCCTAACATCAAAAATTTAACACTTAATCTTAAACTCATTTTGTTTTAAGGGCAATTATTTAGTTTAGTTCCATATGGAAAGCTTCCATATATAATCCCATTCCAATTTCTAAACTTGAAAATGTCGAATGGACAAATTAAGCATTTAAAAAAATCAGTTCAATTTGTAAAAATTACAGTTTTCAAGAACAAAAGTGGTCTATTTCTAGGCATTTGCACATGCTGTTAGACATACGGTGTCACTGTCACCAGTCTAGTCATTGCACCCCCAACTGGTGTATGTGCCAAGAATAAGAGATGGCCAATGTGGAAACTTGATTATGCATGCCCCCAGAGGTCCTCACAACAAAAGGCCACCTCTCTTCCCCTCCAGTATGCACAAACACCAGCTGCTTTTAAGTATTGACTTTAGTTTCATTTCAGTGTGATTCCAATAGCTGAACTTTGACACAACCTTCTAAGATATAAAGACATAACCGTCTGTCTCTGCATCACTTAAGATTGCTCACTTTGATTATATTGTATAACAGAAAAAGATATTCATGATTAATGTTACAAACCCCTTCAAATAAACTACAAACTGGATAATTTTTAGTCCTAGACCATCATAGTGGATCAAGCATCTGAAGTGAAATCAGGAGTATAGGGTTCTAATCTTTCCTTTCACACTCACTAGTTGTGTGATCATGTAAAAGTCATTTATGCTCTTTGTGCCTCAGTTCCCTCATCTGTAAAATGGGACTAAAAAGACCTATACTTATCTATCAGGGTTGTTGTAAAGTTCAAATGAAATAATATATATAAAACACTTTGTAAATCATGAAGTGCTAAATAGATATCAAGTATTACTATTATCCATACTGCTTTCATCTTATCCCAGTTTCTATCTGTTTTGGGTGGTAAAAGATAATCTTCATAGAGGAGGCTGACACAATTTGCAAAACTTCTCTGGATCCATCCTTGATGTGAGGGGTTCAGTGTTTGATTGATGCTGTATGCCATTTTCTTTTATAGTAGGCATGGACTCTCAGTGTACCCCGACACATTACATTCAGTACTCTGTCAGTATTTCAAGCAACCTTAAATTGTTCCCTATTAATTATGAGACCCCAGAAATGTTTCCTGAGTCTGTAGGCAGATGTTGACCTTTGTGTCATCCATAACTTGTATTGAGAATTCCAAGCTCACTTGGATTACAATCAGTGGTGTGCTGGTAAATGTTTAACAACTAATTCTCCAAAAATTAAATGTGCAAATGACACTTTTTAAAGTTTAATCTGCATTATTAACATTTTCCACATCACTTTCTTAAGTCTATACAATCAATAAAACTACAAATCAAGCCCTGGTTTGTAGTGTTTGCCAGATTCCGAGGTGTTAGTCCTCACTCCAAAAATTTCAACCTAGCAGGTCTGAGCTGACTCCCCGCAGCCCTTGATATAATCAAGAATATGAATAGTCCTTCTTACTCTGTTGTCAGAGGCTTAACACCTGAATAGAATGTAGAAACATATGCTGCAATTGTTCCTCTTAAAATGATTAGAATACAACTGTCACTTGGGATCAGCTATCCAATATTGCAAGGAACTCCACAACTTCAATTCTTACTATCACAGTTGAACAGGGCCTTATGAGTTTTAGTGAAAAGGACAAAAGATAGATTAGTGGGACAGAAGTTAAGTTATTTGGGGTCTAATGTAGTTTATATTCATGACCCTGTCTGTATTTCCTGATGTCAGTCCAGTAGAATTCAACTCCTCGCAAATAAACTCCGAACTACTCTCTCTAGTGTACCCAGAATGCATATGCCCTTCTGTTCCACATCTTCAGTAAGATATAATTTGGTCTCCTTGGCACTCTCTCTGAAGTAGAAACCCTTAACCTTAAATTCCAGATCACTTTGCTTCTCTGAGAGGGGTGGCTCTGTACATTGCTACATCTTCCAGGAGTTTTATCTCTAGTTTCTTTGGTGTAATCCGGTTGGTTTAAGTTTTACTCTCTGTTGGTCTCAGTAGCTCATACCCGAGGCAATAATCTGTCTTTGAACCAGCTAGAAGTGGATTTCTGTCTACTAGCATGGTTTATATTTTCTTGACCAGGAATATTGAGTCTAAATGAGGGTCCCCTTGCTGTTCACTCAATGATACATAAAAATCATAGGGTTTTGTACTTGGTCACTTGGGTCTGATGTTGTCTACTTTGGCCATAAATACTTTCCCTTTGTTTACCACCTACTGAAGCAGCCTTTCTGAACAACACACAGCTGGAGAGGTCTTCTCTTCTTACTGGTGAAGGGTATTGTAAACTTGACATACCGTGTTTCCCCGATAATAAGACCTATCCCGAAAATAAGCCCTCCCCTTATTGTGTAAGATTCCTCTAAAATAAGCCCTCCCCCAAAAATAAGCCCTATTGAGATTGCTACTGTAGTGAAGGTGATCCCCTGCGCTACACGCTACATTATGGTACCCTCTGTATGCACCGTCCCTTCCCCGGGTGAAACGCACGCCGCACTCCGAGCTGCATCCAATCAGAGCTGCAGCAGTGAGCGCGTCATCCTGTTCTTCCCCAGTGATTTGCTTGCTGGCGCCATTGAGAGCAGTGCCGCAGAGGAGAGCTGAGGCAGGACAACATAAGCCTTCCCCTGAAAATAAGCCCTCTGGTGTTTTTCTTTCAAAAAAAAATAATAAGACAGTGTCTTATTATTGGGGAAACATGGTAGATGTTTTATGCATAGCCTAAACCAGCAAATTATCCACCCAGAATCTACAAATACTCAAACATACTAACCTCACGATGCCACATTTAAGGGCATATATGAGATCAAAAGCAGGTCCCTGGAGGGCTTCTCTTAATATTCTATACTTTTGCACATGAAACCCCTGTCTGCTACTCCTACATTAGTTTTATGTAATAGTCAAGACTTGAAGGTTTCCTCTCCTAATGAATGGAAATACTTTCCTGAGAAGGACCATAGCTTTCTACACTGAATCCATAATAATAGTGCTGTTAGGTTAAAAGTCTGTCTTCAGTTACTGCTGTCACAGGGTGACTTGGGTACCAGGTAACTGGCTGCTTCAGGACACCAGAAGGGCACTCACTTAATTGTTAGTCTAAACTTCTCTTTTTTTTTCCTTTCTGAGCATTATATTTTATTTTTTTTGCCTTTTTTTAATGCTTTATTAACTTCTGATTTACATCATTCGTTTCCGCCAGATTTTGAATTACAAATTTTCTCCCCGTTTTTCCCCCACCCACCCCCCCAAAACAGCAGTCCCACATCCCTACCTCCAATATTCTCTCTCCCATATTTTCTCCCATACCCATTTCAACTTTTCCAGTGGATCTCTATGCCTCAGTGCCTGTATATCTTTTTTTTCTTAATAATGTGTAAGATGGTATTAATAATAGTATACACACACACACACACACACACACACATATATATATATATATATATATATATATATATATACATATATATTTGAATATTTGATTTTAAAACTTTCAATTCCAGATTCATTCCGTTCCCCCCCTGCCACCCACCCCCACGTGGGAGACAAGCAGTTCAGTATAGGTTGTACATGTGCGGCTAATGCAAAACAATAACATAGTAGATGTATTGTAAAAGACTGAATATATTTCCCTCCCTCCTATCCCACCTCCCACTTGTTCTATTCTCTACTTTGATCCTGTCCCTTTTCACAAGTGGGTGCTTCCAACTTCCCTCCCCCCAGCCTGCCCTCCCTTCCATCATCCCCCCTCACATCCCCTTCCCCCCTATTCTCCTGGAGGGTGAGATCCCCTATTTAGTGTGTATTTCCCTCCCTCCGCAAGCCAGATTCGATAGGAATAAGGTTGACCCATTCCCTTTTGCCTTCCTTTTCTTCCCCTCCATTGTAACCATTTTCCCTTGCCTCTTCTGTATGAGATAGTTTGCCCCACTCTGTCTCTCCTCATCTCCTCTCATTATATTCCTCTCACCTCTTAATTTCACCTTTTCAGTATCATCCCTTCCTGTTAAATTGGTCCCGTGCCCTCTATGTATACCTGTAAACCTATATACACACATTCACATATGTATTCATATTCCCGCATACCCTCATATAAAGACATACACACACACATATGTATATATATATATATATATATATATATATA
>NW_027187360.1:18462709-18474277 GCF_028583685.1 Petaurus breviceps papuanus | reverse complement strand
CCCTTCAACTACTGAGAAAAGTTTCATAAGTTACAATTATTGTTTTTTCCATGTAGGAATGTTAATAGTTCAACTTTGGCCAGGTGGCTCAGCGAGCAAGAGCACCGGCCCCAGTGCCGGGACAACCCAGATCAAATCCGGGCCCAGACACTCAGCACCACACCCAGAAACAACAACTGGCCATGCAACCCCGAGCAAGCCACTCAACCCCAATTGTTTTAAAAAAAATAGTTCAACTTTGATAAGTTCCTTATGATTTCTTTTCCCTGTTTACCTTCTCATGCTTCTCTTGCTTCTTATATCTGAATCTCAAATTTTCTATTCAACTCTGGTTTTTTCAGCAAGAATGCTTGAAAGTCCTGTATTCCACTGAATGACCATATTTTCCCCTGAAACATGATACTCAGTTTTGCTGGGTAGGTGACTCTTGGTTTTAATCCCAGCTCCCTTGACCTCCGGAATATCACATTCCAGGCCCTTCGATCCCTCAGTGTAGAAGCTGCCAGATCCTGGGTTATCCTGATTGTGTTTCCACAATATTCAAATTGTTTCTTCCTGGCTGCTTGTAATATTCTCTCCTTAATCTGGGAATTCCAGAACCTGGCTATAATATTCCAAGGAGTTTTCTTTTTGGGATCTTTTTCAGGAGGTGATCAGTGGATTCTTTCAACCTCTATTCTGCCCTCTTGTTCTAAAACATAAGGGCAGTTTTCTTTGAGAAATTCCTGGAGGACGCTTTCCAGGCTCTTACTTTGGTCATGGCTCTCAGGCAGTCCAATAATTTTTAAATTATCTCTCCTGGATCTATTTTCCAGGTCAGTGGTTTTTCCCATGAGATATTTCACATTGCCTTCTATTCTTTCATTTGTTTGGATCTGTTTAACAGCATCTTAGTTTCTCATAAAGTCATTAGCTTCCATTTGCTCCAATCTAATTCTGAAGCAATGATTCTCCTCAGTGAGCTTTTGAGATTCTTTTTCCATCTGGCAAATTCGACTTTTTAAGGCATTCTTGCCTTTTTGAGCCTCCTTTGCCATTTGAGTCAGTCTGTTTTTTAAGGTATTATTTTCTTCAGTCAGGCTGTTGACTCTCATTTCATAATTTTCTTGCATTGTTCTCATTTCTCTTCCCAATTTTTCCTCCACTTCTCTTATCTGCTTCTTAAGGTCCTCTATGTCCTGTGACCAGCTTGTATTTTCCTTTGAAGCTTTTGGTGCAGGAGTTCTGACTTCACTGATTTCCTCCTGTTCCATGCCTTGCTCCTTCTTATCCCCCAAATAGGAGTGTAATGTTGGAATCTTCTGTCTGCTTTGTTTCCTTTGCCTGCTCATTTTGCCACTCAATTATTTGACTTTTGGGCTTTTTGCCACAGTAGGACTCTGCCACCAAACAGGGGAGTTTTCGTCCCAAACGCTGGGGTTTTCTCAGCTGCCGGAGGTATTAGATGGGTGCCCTCTCTGAGGTCTCCACATGCTCTGGCAAGCTGGACACACACCCCAGGACCTCCACCCTAGACTGCAATCCAGATCCAAGCAGGTTAAAGCAAGAGCGATTACTCCTCAGACTGGTGCTTGGTCACCCTACACTCTGCAGGCCAGGAGCTGAAGCCGCCACGTGGCGCTGGCAGGCTGTGCTGGTGTCTCAGTGGTTTCTCGCCCTGGGGGTAAAAGCCACGCACTCCCACTTACTGGGTCCCAAAGTCCAGACTGCACTGGCCTCTCACCTTGTCCTTCGCATCTATGTGTTGATAAATCTGGAAACGGCCACAGCTGCTGCTGATCTGGAGTCCCTCTGGCAGGCAGCTGGTCAGACCCAACCTGGGGCTAAAGCCTCAGCGTGGTGCTGGGTTCGGCTCCCAGAGCTTTGCGCTGGCCGATTCCTGCCGGCCTGCCGGGCTGTCCTCAGAGGGAGGTTAGCTTCTCTGTTTCATTTTGTGGGTTCTGCAGCCCCAAAGTTTGTTTATAGTCCCCTTTTTACATGGATTGGGGAGGTTGGATGCCAGAGCCATGGGAGGGTTGTGCTTCTACTCTGCCATCTTGGCTCCGCCCCCCAGTCTAAACTTCTCTTATCAAGACCACTTGACACTTTTCAACATTTCCTTATTCGTGTAGTTTTTCTAACTACGATTAAGCTAAACATTATAGGATTTGGGATGAAGGAGTATCCTGTTGTTTCAGACTGTTAACATAATAAAGTTTCTTGTTAATTTTTGTGTACATTATCTAGTGCTCTGCAGTTCTCAAAGTGTTCATAATTAAGCATAAAAGTTCTATTGTAATCATGATATTAACACCATGGTTTAACAGGTACCCATTAGTCCTCAAGAAAAATCTGGACCTATGACTACAAACTAATTTTCCATTAGCTGGTTAGATATGGTGACTTCTTAGCTCAGTACTCAAGTATCCAATGTACAACGATGATTCAACAATGTCACTTAAACAACAGACAATCAAAACATCAGTGATGCATTGACACACAAGAGTATAAAAGGTTACCTAAGTCAAATGGCCTGTCCAGTAAAAATTGCACTGACACATTGTTATCAAATGATATTTGTTATCATTCAGTCATTTTTCAGTCATGTTCAGCTCTTTGGGTCCCATTTGGGGTTTTCCTGCCAAAGATACTGGAGTGGTTTGTCATTTCCTTTTACAACTCATTTTAAAGATGAAGAAAGTGAGGCAAACAGGGTTGAGTGACTTGCCTAGGGTCACATAGGTAGTAGGCCATATTTAAACTTAGGAAGACAAGTCTTCCTGACTTCAGGCCTGGCACTCTATCCACTACATCAACTACCTGTGTTCTGTGACTTTTGTCTACATTCTCTTCCAAATCAGTAGCAAGTTTTCATACAATATGCTGGGAGATTTCCTTGCATTCTTTTGCCATTTCACGAATACTAAATAAAGGATATGTACTATTAATTTGTCCCTTGTTCTCCTTATGTGACTGGGATAACTTTTTTTCCTAGTCAAAAATATCTCTAATAATATCTTTTACATTTTTTCTCATTCTTAATTCTTCATTAGTCATGTTACAAGATGCTCAAACCCATCCTACAGCTCTTCTTTGTCCTTTGGATGTCATAACATTTGCATTCTTTGGAGACTGTTGTGTTGTGACACTTATAGTTGTAGGACATCACCAGTGATTTCTTTGGATTGGGGGAAGTCCTGGTATGGAAAATCCTTCTGGCAATGCAGATAACTTAAGGCACTAGGAGGTTAAGTAAATTGCCCATAATCGTACAAGTTTATTGTTTAGTTATTTCAGTCATGTCTGATTCTTCATAATCCCATTTGGCATTTTCTTGTCAGAGGTACTGGAGTGGATTGACATTTCCTTCTCCAGATCATTTCACAGATGAAGAAACTGAGGGAAACATGGTTAAGTGACTTGCCCAGGCTAGCAAGTGTCTGAGGACAGATTTGAGCCCAGGTCTTTCTGGCTCCAGGCCTGGCACTCTATCCACTATACCAGCTAGTTGCCCTATAATATAGAACTAATAAGTGTCAAAAGCATGAATGGAATCCAAGTCCTTCTGACTCCAAAGCTGACCCTTCATCCATTATACTATACCTGCCTCTCATTAGAGGAGTATTGGCACTTAAAAAAGATTGTTGTTTCAGGGAGAATTTTTGAGTCATTTAAAACCTATGCCATTGATCCACAACTTGTTCAGTTTGGGGTCCCACACATTGAACATTTGCAATGTGTGTTGAACATATATGTACTGATATCAAGCTTTGAGGGTCATTCATTCAACTACAGATCAAAGTCTGAACAATAATGATTTTAGTTTTTTTCTGATATGATTGACTACCTATGGCTAGCATAAATGAAGCTTTTTCAGTTATTCTGGACTTGGCTCAATCGACATAAGACCACATATAAACAGGGGCATCTGGAGGACCTCATCATTTTTTTTATCCTATTTAGCATCTTTGATGGATATCTTCCATGATAGTGTAAGATAGTTAGGAACCATCAATTGGTTGGTCACAAACCAACAGTAGATGTTGTAAAGCATTGTAAAGCACTGCAAGTAGTGGTTTTCAAGCAGTAGTCACAAATGTCTTTGATGAACATCCAATTCTCTGCTTTATACCTAATTTTATAATAATAGAGAGATATTAGATAAAATTATCTCTGTTTACATCTTCCAAGGAATATGCATGATTTTAACAAATGTACGAGAGACACCTTGCTGGAGAGTTTGAGTGTTGGAGATAATTATTTTGCTCTTCTGAATCACCTTTAAGTCCATTATATGACAGTAGATATCAGGCAAGTAGGAGGCACAGTTGTTAGAATGCCAGGCCTAAAGTCAGGAAAACTTCAGTTCAAATCTGGCCTCAAAATTTACTGCCTGTATGACCCTGGGTAAGTCACTTAATCCTGCATGACTCAGTTTCCTCATCATTCCTCCATGAACTGGAGAAGAAAATGTCAAGTTCTCTAGTATCTTTGTGAAGAAAACAAATTGGGTCACAAAGAGTTGGACATAACTGATCACAAATGCATAGAAACAAAGATTCAGTCTTCTATAGAATAAAATTTACATTGACCTGTCTCATACCATCATCAAGAATACCCTTGGTGTGTGGAATAATATCCTTATAAAATTATATGGAAGTAAGGAATCAGGCATATTGTTTGGTACTTATTGGTAGTGTTCTCATTCATATTTTGGGAAAGCTATTTCCATTGGTGCTATTGCCTTTCAGATAGATTTAGAATTGATCTCTCTATGCTCTTAAAATTATATCAGCCACAATATAGGTATAGTTGGCTTAGTTCAGTTGATTTTCCCCTTTTTGCTTTCTTCAATATTATTTCTATTTCCTCATGTAGCATATTCTGGACCCTGATGCTAGGGGCCAGATGTAGTAGTCCCACTGTTTTTGTAAAGAATTTGTTATGAAAATCTTTACAAAAAATTCTATTTCTTAGCTCTTGTCCATGTAAAAGCAAAATGTTCAGTTTGAAATTTAGAGACAATTGAAATTAATTAAGGCCTACTACTGAACTGACTCTACTTGACTTCTAGTTTAATTTTTTAGTGTTTGTCAAGACTAGATAGCCCAATTTGTAGTCATCATATTCTATAAAACATCAATATTAAAATACTAGCAATTATTGCTAAATTGTCAGAGAAAACTGGGCTTGTTTTCATAATTTAGAATTGGTTGGATTTTGTAATACCTTCATCTTCTCCTGGAGTCCTTGAGCATGTCTGATATTCTGTTGACTATTATGATCTAATATCATGAAAGTATCTTTGACTTGTTTTCACCTTCTGTTTGACAAACATTTTACTCTTGATTTATAAACCATAGTGCAAACTTTGTAGTATTAGGTAATTTCTAGAACTGTATGGAAAACTATTCACAGGAATATACATACATACATATGTGTGTTTGTATGTGTATGCATATATCCCAGAGGTATTTGTGTGTATATGTGTGTGTTTGTGTGTATCTAGGCAGGACACTTGATTGATAGAATGGGCAAATACCCTACAAACAGTTATTTGATATAACTAACAAAAGTGTGACTCAAATAGATCTGATCTTTAATCACATCCTTTTTCTAATTTCTTAGTTGGGCCTTATGTTAAATTTTGATCACTTTTTTTTCTGCACTGCTTTTTGTTTATTTTTGAGGTGATAACTGCTCATAATCTTACACTATAATTCCATCTAAATTTTTACAAATTATTTTATATTTTAAACCTGCATCTCCCATAGTCAGGTCTCTCTGACAGATGAAGATATCAATTATTTGCTGGTTTAACAAACAACAAACAACTTTTCTGGGCTTACTTTTTACTTATGTTGGGACTTGATTTACATCAGTTTAATGTTTTTCAGACATAATTATAATCACTATTGATGTCATTCCCTTTATCCATGTTCCATTTTTGGTGGAAGCAGTTTGCTTATATAAGTTAAGCTACAGTTGTTTAAACTATACGTAGCATCTTTTTTCATCATTTTATTCTTTTTTTCTAGTTTTGTATGTATTTTGATATTTACTCTAACAAGTCATGGTCTTATTTTATGCAGATGGTTGACTCAGGAAATACTCTCATATTAAAAAAAAACCTCCTTGTTTTCTGTTAATTGAAATATAGTCCATTTAATTTTGTTTATTATTTTATTGAGTACTTTCTTATCTAGCACCTCCTGAATCATTTCTCAGATGAAGTATTTATGATATATGTGTGAGGTTTCTAAGTAGACTAAGCCTTTGGCCTCTCCCATTTCTAACTCTGGAACCATATTTTCTAACATTTTTTTAGGTCCACATGCACACTTTTCCAACAACATAAATTTTTTTATGAGAATAATCTGTATATGCATAAAGGCCAACATTATTAAGGGAATTAAAGGGAACAAGGAGGCTTTTGCAAGTGAAATTCCACAATAGACTACATCTCTTACGTCACATAATGGGCTGAATGATGTAGGAAATGAGACCGCACAGAGATTATTATTTGGTAACTATGCAATAATAACAACATCTTATTCAGTTGAGAAAATGCCAGCTTAAAGAATCAGCTTTAAATAGTGTACCTCTACTGTATATGTCAAAATCATGCAAGATCCTTTGAGTGATATAAAAATGGATAACCAGGGGTGGCTAGGTGGCACAATGAATAGAGCACCAGCCCTGGAGTCAGGAGGTCCTGAGTTCAAATCCGGCCTCAGACAGTTAACACAAAAACTAGCCGTGTGACCTTAGGCAAGTCACTTAACCCCAGTTGCCTTCCAAAAAAGAAAAAAGCAAAAAAAAAATGGATAACCATATATGATGACACTGATCATTAATATTGGATAAGGCATAACACAGGAAGTGTTATGCTTGACAAAAGTATTTGCCTCAGCTGTGGAGGTGAAGACAGTTTAAAAAATGGAGGATCAAGCAAAGAGTGTAAGTCAAAGATAGATTTGGATTAGATAGCAAGTCCTTCCAGATGCATTTGTTTATAGATGATAATGTGTGAATTGCACCAAGTCTTTCAATACTGCAAAGCCTTCTGGATGAAATCCATAACCACAAAGAAAAGTTTAGCTTTACTATTGACAATGGGGGTAAAAAAGTACTTGAAGAAAGCCTATTGTCCAGACTATATGTGTAGTTGGCTAGACAATCTAAAGAGCTAAATCATCAGTTTTTATGTAATGGCAAACAAATGATGAGTTGGGTTCAGAATTGAACATGAAGACAAGAGCAAGCCTGATTTTCTTTGGGAAATTGTGAAGTTCTTTCAATAATAATAATTTTAAAATTAGCATTCATATATATATAAACATATATATGCATATGTGTATAACTATATACATATGTACATGCATAAAAATGCATATTTCAAAAAATTGCCCAGAACTTCTTTATGCTTAACACAATCAAATGGATTTAGAGATCATCTCCAGAGGGAAAATGTGTGTGTGTGGATATAGATATGTAGATATCTATATCTACATATACATATTATATACACACAGATAAGATATATAATGTATAATTATATAATATGTATCACAGAATGTATATTACATATTATATAATGTATATTTATAAACACATGTATAAATACACATATAATATATTACATTAATACATTATTTTAATTAATGAATAAGATTGATAACCACAAAAAAACATTGACCAAAGGTCAATAAAATGCCTATTGTCAAAACTGTAACATGTAGCTGGAGAAAGTTGTATACATACATACACACATATGCATGTATATGCATATATACAATATGTATGTATATATACAGATGTGTGTGTACCTCCCTGGTTTCAAATTCCAAGACAAATAATAATTAAATTTTACAATCTCAATAACAAATAATAAATTGTGCAGGCAGTCAGGAGAAAGAGCCTTCAACATAAAGGAAAGGAAATTAAAATAATGCAAGACTATTTCACAACCATTAGGAAGTACAGAAGTGAGCAGAATAAACTATCTGAAAAGCAAAGCGGCTCAAGATGCAAGCTAAGATGATAAAACCTGTAAGCCTGAATCTAATTATCAATATCCAAAAATTAAAAAAAGATGAACATCCAATAATAGAGAGACATTTGAGATATTCTTGTATTTTATTAAAATAAAGAACAAAACGTTAAAACTTGTAAACTCCTTGCCAATAATAGAAATAAAGTTTAATTAACAAAAGAAGATTAGTTAATGGAACTAATTAATCCATGTTCAGAGGAATTTTATTTTTAAAGAGAGACAGACTATGGCATTGAAAGATAATGGCAAAAAAGGGCAAGGCTTTAATAATTCTAGCTACTTCATAAAGTTGTTTGAGGATCAAACAAGGTATATATGCAATGTTCTTTACACAATTCAAAGTATATATAAACTCAAGATATTTTTATTTTCATTATTCACTATATGAGTTATTTCACATCTGATCAGTCACAATGTGAGAATATGGATTGGTATTAAATACTTTGTTGAAAGAATGCACAGGATGACCATGACCATTTTTTTTCAGGTTTCTTTATGTCTCATAACTCTGATTGTTTTGTGGGGGGTTTGAGGAGTGGTGAATTACCTTGTACTGATGTCTTCAAATGTAAAAAAAAAAAAAAAGTGGCAACTGCCTTGCCTAGCCTTTTGATTTTCATAAATGCAAATTAAAATACTTATCTGCTCTATAAGGACTTGGGATGTTTAAATAACTATTATCCTTTAAATATATTCCACTGATGTAGGAATCATTATTCTAATGGATAGAATAGGCATTCAATCCACAGGGGAGTCATTAAAAGATGGCTATTTCTCTGTTTGACCGAAGCAGCAGTTGTAATGTATTTATTCAGGATTTAAGAAATGGAATTCAATTAGAACTGAAATGGTGTTAAATTGAGTAATTCCTATTGTATTTGCCTGACAGACAGAAATGGCCTGACCTGGAAAGTTAAAAGGCAGGCTCTTCTCTGTAGCCCTTGGATCCCACCATGTTTGTTGACAGAATGTCACTAAACTGGGGGAAGATCCTGCTTAACTCCTTAATCACCTGTGTAAAACCTTTAGTAAAATGTAAGCATCACAGGGCTTATTGACGTTATTTGATGCCTTAATATGAATAATCTTCTTTATTCAAGCTATCTGAACAGGGACTCAAATTTTGCAATATTACTGTCAGGTGGCTTGATAGTGTTCTCTCTAAATGTCAAGGTTTTCTCTACGAGGATAAAACAGATAGGATACACTAATTGATTTTTCCTTTTCTTTTACACTCATAGTTCATGGCTTTTGTTGATAGTGATACTACATAATTAGAATTAGGAAGGCTATATTTTCTAACTTTAGGGAGCTAATCCATTGATGACTGTGTCTACTAAAGGTTAGTCAAGGTTACTTTTTAAATTTGCCCCCAAGACAATTTCCCCCATGCTATTAAAAGGCAATGAAAACACTAAGATTTTCTAGGTCGGTGGTATACCATGAAAAATGTCTATTTTTGATTGCAACTGAGATTTTGTCAATGTCAAGAACTCTCAATTAGAAAGCACTTCCCGCCAATAACTGTTAGCCGCTGTTCTGTAAAGTATACTTTTAGCTGTCTGAAGGCTCTGAAAGATTAAATGTCTTTTCCAGGATTAGTCAGATAATATTGGTCAGAGGTCAAAATTGAACCCAAGTCTTTGTGGTTCTGAGGCCAGATCTCACATGACTACACCATTTTACCTCTCCTTTCAGTGCTTCCTCTGACTATGAATCAGATCATTCATCAGGACAGATAATTGTTGTCTCCTCCTTGTGCTATATAGAGAAAATTTAAAAAATATATATTTTATTATAACAAATTAATTACTACTGTTTGTGATGAAAAACCTCATCCAAAATTTAATCAAGAAAATGGAGATCTCTTAGGATAACAACAGGAATTCATTCTCTTCCCTGGGCGAAGAGGGCAGTCTTCCTCATGACTGATCATGAGGAAGAGGCACGTTACAAAAGGCAGAACAAGAATTTATATCCTAATGTATTCAAACCCCTTCCTGGCTATCTCTTCTCCCATTGGCTGAGAGGTGGGCTCAAGTCTAGGCGCAAAAATCTTCCCCAATGGTAAACAACAGAGGAGCCCGCCACTGTGGCTTACAAAGAACAAGGATTCTGATTGACAGCAAGGGAAAGGGGGGGAAGGGTCCCAAAGCAATGGGGAGGAGTGAACTCTGGCTGTCCCAGACCCCCACTGGCCAGGAGGAGGGGCCCACAGAGGCCGGAAATCTGAAAGCCTCCTGAAAGGGCTTGCTGCTGATTAACAGCAGAAGAAGGGGTGGGAGAAGGGAGAGGGAAGTTCTGAGAAGTTTTCACTTCCCTCCAGACACTACCATGCTTGATTGTAATTTTACATAGTCACCAGATCATTTCTATAATCAAATGCCCTTGTCAAAGGCATACATTTTTGGTACCACTTGTGATTTCATCTTTTTCTAGAGCTCCTAGTATGGAAAATCTATCCAACAATTCTTTTGTATTTTACAATCTTTGGGGGTTGCTTAGACAATGGACAGGCTAAGTTTGTGTCCTTCCCCAAGGACACAAAACTACTCTTGGAGGCAGAATTTGAACCCGGGCCTTCTTAAATCTGAGGCCAAACCTCCAGCTTTCCTCAACATATCATAAGGCCTTGAAAGGAACAACAAACATTTTAATGATGGATTGCGGTATTCTGTGTTTTACTTACTTAAAAACAGGACTGGTGAGTTGCAGTAAACTTTCCAAAACAGAAAGCTACAGTTTCTTTTTTTTTTCCTGCTGCACTATTTCTAGCCAAAAGCAGAATCCAAAGAATGATCACAATCTTTGCTCTTAAAAGGAAATATTTTATTTTATTGTGATGAAGAGAGAAGATAGAAAGACTGAAACAAAAATCAAAGGACACTCATTCTGAAGAAGGGTGCTGGAATTTGAGTACGAATTGAGACAAATGATTAGAAATGTTTGCATTCCATCCACATACAGCATCCTCAATGCATTTTTCAGACATGACAGTAAGAAGGAGATGGGCTTGAAGCTAGTTAACATGTTTCAGCAGCACTCAATAAAAAATGGCTAATATAGGATCAAATTCCCACTAGATACTGTAGCCCTCTTTTGAAAGCACTTGCGGGAATAAGGTTTAGAACATTCCACTTGACAGAGCATTGTCAAGCTGTAAGACATACCAACTGTTTGCTGACCAAGAGAAAATGTTGGAGTTAAGAGAAAAGATTATACATATATGCATACATATGGTCACAAACATCTGTGTATATATACATATATACATGCATATATTTGCATACACACATACCTGACAAAATTGGTCCACTAGAGAAGGAAATGGCAAACTACTCCAGTATTTTTGCCAAGAAAACCCCAAATGGGGTAATGAAGGGTTGACCCTGCTGAAACTGAACAACATGTATATACTACAGATACACACATATGTGCGGATATATCTCTCTGTCTACACACATACTTTCTTTCTCTCTTTATGTGTGTCTCTGTTTCTCTGTCTCTCTCTGTGTCTCTATCTCTTTCTGTCT
>NW_027187360.1:18452079-18462699 GCF_028583685.1 Petaurus breviceps papuanus | reverse complement strand
TTCTGAAGGCAGCAGCATTTCTCTTATCCTTCCCCTTCCCCCCCCCCACGTCTCCTCCCCACCACAGTCCAGCATCCTGTTTTCCCTCCAGCCCAGGCCGGTCATTTCCAGTGTGCAATTGAGACTGTGTCTTGGTGATTGATGATCCAGAGATGGAAAGAACCTATGAGACCATTCTGGTCCAATCCCCTCCTTTTTACAGATAATACAGAGGCTGAGAGCTGTTAAAAATTTGTATAAGATAACACAGGCAGTAAGTAGAAGAATTAGAATTAGAATTTAGGTCCTCTGACTTAAAATCCTATGTGTGTGTTGGGGGGGGGGGGAGGGCATGCAGGGTAACAGGGTTATTTTCTTTTTCCCCAATAGCAGTAAGGTATGCTTGACTGAAATTCAAGGAATTGGAAGATAGGGGAGGAAGGAAGGAAAGTGGAAAGGAAAGAGAGGAAAGGAGGAAGAAAGAAGGAAAGGAGGAAGAAAGAAAGAAGTTTGTTAGTTCTTCAAAGATAATTGAATATAAGCACAAAGATTTGAGGGGTAGAGTATGACCCCTTCAAATGTCCATTTCAGGTTACAAGTTGTATTTATTTATTAACTGCTAAGTTAGAGGTTCTTGAAGACTAACTTTTTTTTAAAGCAATTGGGATTAAGTAACTTGCTCAAGGTTATTTGGCCAGGTGTTTCTGGGTGGGTGCTAAGTGTCTGAGCCTGGATTCGATCCCCAGGTCATCCCGACACCGATGCTCTTACTTGCTGAGCCACCTGGCCGCCCCCAGGACCCTAATGTTATTGACACATTTAACAAGGACTGAATTCATGCTGACTTTTTCACGCTTTTGCTATATAAAATAGGGCATTCAGAGGATTTCATGCAATTGTTAAAGATTGTCAGTTTAAGAAGGGGGCATATGTCACCTTCCTTCCAAGAGCTATACCCTAGAATTGACCAAGGAACTGAAAAAATTTAATTGCCAGGAAGGCTTCTTCTTCTTCTTTTTTTTTTTTTTTTGAAATGCTTGTAACCTCTTGCTGAAAAAATGGAACACCTTAAAAACCACGCCTGCAAACAAAGCTCCTTAATGCTTTTCCTAATAGATAGATTAGTGTTTATTGCTTTTCCCTTATAGTCTAATTAATTGTTAATCAAAACAGTTCACATTTCTCTAGGTTTATGAAAAGAAACTCCACCAGCACTGTGCTGTAGAGAAATGCTACCTGTATGCTTGAAGGAACCCTAGATCTGGGAACTCCCTCCACTATTACAAATTAGAAATCTATGACTCAGTAGATTATAAGATCATAATCCTATAAATTTAGAGCTAGAAATGACCTTAGAAGTCATTTAACTCAACACGTTCATTTTACTAAAGGTAAAGTAACTAAGACTCAAAAGCTGAATATAGGTCATATAGGAAGTATGTCAGAGAGCCAGGATTTTAACCCCTGTGGTCTAACTCCCTCACACCAGTACTTTTTCCACTTTGTCTCAAAATTGTCTAGTGTAAATAAAGGCCATTCATGCATACATGTCTATTAAGTGAAAGAGGCAAAATTTGAGCCTGTTTTCCTGAATCCTGGCAAAGCCTTCTATCATATTTGTTTTAAAGCAATTGGGGTTAAGTAACTTGCTCAAGGTTACACGGCTAGTTATTTTTGTGTGGGTGCCAAGTATCTGAGGCCAGAACCGATCCCAGGTCTCCCGACTCTGGGGCTGGCACTCTTTCTCACTGCACCACCTGGCTGCCCCACCTTCTATGATATTTTATATGTAGTTTATAGTGTTATATATGTATAGTTAAATAATAAGAAGTAACCAGACAAAACCATGAACCACCATACAACACTAACTACAGAATCAAGAAAGACCCATTCATCTGTTAACTCTTTCCATGTTAAAGGTGTGTGGGATAAAAAACCCCATTCAAAATTTAATCAAGAACATGGAGTTTCTTAGGATAAAAATAGGAAATTTTATTCTCTTCCCCCAAGAGAAGAAGGCTGTCCTTCCCATGACAGGTCAAGGAGAGGAGGTGCACAATGTGGGGTGAACTGAGTTTTTAAATCCTAATACAGCAGGGTCATATTTCTCCCATTGTCCCTCTCTCCCACTGGTTGGGGGGGAGTAGGGTTCAGGCTGTCCCTGACTCCCACTGGCCAGGAGGAGGGGCCCACAGAGGTGGGAAAGCAGACAAAGGACTGAAGCTAGGTGTTGGTCAAAGACTTCTAAAAGGGCTTGCTGCTGATTGACAGCAGAAGTGAAGTGGGGGGCGGGTGGAGGGTGAAGTCGACAGTTAGAACTGACACCAATTTATAAGACACATTCTGAGAAGTTTTCAAGTTTTCACCCCCCCCCCCCAGACAAAGGCATCATGGACCTTTTATTTCCCAATCTTGGGTGGCTGGACATCACTTGTCTTGCCAAGAAGTTTGAATTCCCACCAGTCAGGGGGAAAATAATTAGTTAACACGTCATTGTCCTATTCATTACCACACAGATGCCAACTCTGAAACATACTGACTCTGTTACCTGGAAAAAGTCACTGACCCAAGTGCTCTGGTAACTCAATCTGACTGTAAGTCACAGAGAAGGTACAATTCAATACTGGCAGAGGAAGATTCCTCTCCTGAGAGCTCTTTAGACCAATGAAAACAAAAGACAAGTCTCTATCCCTACCTTGTTTAAATAATAAAATTATATTTGCATAATCTTTTAGGTTCTGCAAAAAATTTCTTTGCAATAATTCTTTTCAATAAATAGTGCAAGTATCATTGTTTCTTATTTCATTTTGCTTGTTTAAAAAATTTTCTTGACATGCTTTATTTTTATGTCACCTTCATTTCCCAATATATCCTTTCCCCTTCTTCCAGAAAGCCATCCTGTAGAACATGGAATGAAAATAAAGAAGAAGGGAAGGAAGTATATTTTTATAACTTGTCTTCTGACCAAGCTTGGTCATTTTTAATTAAACCACTTCTAGATTTAGTTTCTGTTGTTTCTGTTTTTTTCCATTCACATTGGTGTGATCATTGTGAATCTGTTTTCCTGGTTCTGCTTACTTCATATCAGTTCCTATCATATCTTCTCTTGCCTGTCTGTATTCTTCCTATTCATCATATTTACAGAACAGCTAGGTGTCAAAATATATAAAATGCTCTGCCTGGAGTCAAGAAGACCTGAGTTCAAAGCTGGCCCCAGATACTTACTAGCTGTGTGATCCTGGGCAAGTAATTTAACCTCTGTTTTCTTCTGTTTTCTCACCTGTAAAATGGAGACGATAATACCTACCTTTCAGGGTTGTTGTGAGATTAATAATTATAAAGCACTTAGCAAAGAAACAAAAGGAATGACTCTCTTATGTTTGTATATGATAACAATAATGCAATATTATATATAACTCTTTCTATGCCTCAAAATATATGTTTGCTATTTTTTTTTTGGGGGGGGGGAAGGGCAGAGGAGGTTCTTGATATGTGATTTATTTGGTATAAGAAATTCCTGAGGAAATAGCAGCTACAAACTCAAATTGGAAGGCATTTTTTTTTCTTCTTCAATTTACACACTTAGAGACTTGCCTGGGGCTCCAAGCAATTAAAAGACTTGTTCAGGGTCATATAGCCAGTATTTGTCAAAAGATGAGACTTGGACACAGGTTTTCTTGATTGTGAGGCTGGCTTTCTATGCACTCATTATCTTATCCTATTATTATTTCTATTCACTGAATTCATTATTTTTCCTTCTAAACCCTCCTCCTCTTCCTAACTTTCCTGTAGCTGTTGAGGGCACCACCATTCTTCCTGTCACCCAGGCTTACAGCCTAGGTTGTCATCCTCAACTCTGCATTATCTTTTGCCACCTTTCCTCCCCTTTGATAAGATCAAATCAGATAACATTTGGAAAGTACTTAGCACAGTGCCTGACACATAATAAGTGATATATTAATGCTTATTTTCTCCCCCCGCAAGTTCTGTCTCTTGTATCCTTGAATACTTCTATGTGTCTGTCCCCTTCTCTGCTGTGACATTGCCACACACATTATCATCTCATGCCTGGACTGTTGGTCTCCCTGCCTCAAATCTTTTTTCTACTGCAGTCCATCTTCCCACTCAACTATGAAAGTGATCTTCCTAAAACTCAGGTCTGACCAGGTCAACCCCTATTCAATTAATTGCAGTAGCTCTCTGTTACCTACAGGATAAAATATAAAATTCTCTGTTTGGCTTTTAATGTCCTGAGTAACCTGGCCTCTTCCTATTTTTCCATTCTTATAATACTGTATTTATTGCCACAGAGCCATTGATCCAATTGAGTTGACTTCCTTAATGTTCCTTGAATAAGAAACTCCATTTCCTGATTCCCTGCATTTCACTTCTATGCCTGGATTGCTCTCCTGATTTTTCTCTGCCTCCTAGCTTCCTTGGCTTTTTGCATGTCTCAACTAAAATCCTACCTTCCACAAAAAGTCTTTCCCATTCCCTCATAATACTAGTGCCTTCTGATGATCAACTGTGAAAGACTTAGCTATGTTGATCAAGACAATGATCCAAGACAATTCCAAAAAACTCAGATGAAAAATGCTATCCATCTCCAGAGATAGAGAGAGCTGATAAACTCTTGAGTGCAGATTGAAGCATGCTTTTTAAATTTTACTTTTTGTTGATTTTTGTGTTTTCTTTTGCAACAAAGCTAATATGAAAATATGTTTTAGGTAACCTCACAAGCATAATTGATATATTGCTTACCTTTTCAGGGTCTTGGGGAGGGGTAAAGGGAGAGAGAGAATTTGGATCTCAATTTTGAAAATTTAAGGTTAAAATAAGTTTTACATGTAATAGTGAAATATTTAACAAAGAGAAAAAAAATTAAAAAGAAAAAAAAACCTAAATTTTGAAAATGCCAGTGTAAGGGGAGGCTAGGTGGCTCAGTGAATAGAGCACCGGCCCTGGAGTCAGGAGGACCTAAGTTCAAATCTGCCTCAGACACTTAACACTTACTAGCCCTGTGACTTGGTTAAGTCGTTTAACCTGAATTCCCCAGACTTTCCCCTTTCAAAAGCAAAAATATAAGAAATTTTTTTAAATGCCAGTACCTTCCCTTTGAGACTACCACTAATTTATCCTTGTTTGAACATAATCTTACACATATCATGTTATTTATTTATTTAGTCCTTTTAGAGTGGGGGAAAGCAGGGCAATTAGGGTTAAGTTACTTGCCCAATGTCACATAGCTAAGTGTTGTGTCTGAAGCTGGATTTGAACTGAAGTCTTCAGGGTTGCAGGGATGGTGCTCTATTCATAGTACCATCTAGCTGCCCCAATATATCAAGTTTTTACATAGTTGTTTGCATATTGTCTTCCCCATTAGACTGTGAGCTAGAGCAGAAACTGTTTTTGTCTAGTACTTAATAAAGTCTTGTTGATTTGACTATTCTGGACTGCCTTTCTTTTATAAATTAATTTATTTACTCAATATATGCCTTGGAAATTTTCGTAATAATAGTATATGCTGAATAGAGTCAATATGGTATAATGAATAGGGGACTGATTATTTAGTCAGAAGATATGGGTTGGAATCTTGCCTCTTGCTATAAATAGTATCTAAGTGAGCCTGGGCAAGACTGTTATCTCAGAGCTGTCAGTTTGGATTGGTGGATACAGTTTTCTTATAGGGAGTTCCCCACATTGATGAAATCCTAGTTTTAAAGAAAACCAAGGCAAGTATAGAAACATATAGTGTAATTATTTTTGAGGGGCAGGTTCAAGTAATAGAAAAAGCACTTTATTGGGGTCAGTAAGACTTACTTTAAGTCTTTCCTCTGACATCTTTTTATGTGACAATGAGCAAGGTACTGAACTACTTTGAACCCCAGTTGCCTCATATAGATAATGGGCAACCTACTACCTGTAATTTCTATCACATGGGGTTGTCATGAGGCTTAAAATAACATATGCAGACTGCTTTAAAATTGACACAAGAGGATCTATTAATATTATTGTCATACAGCTGACTCTCATGGAAAGAGTACTGGACTTGAGAGTAGTCAGACTTGGGTTGAAAAACTGTAAGGCATTTACCACCTCTTTGGCAATAGTCAACTGATTGGAAATGGCTAACATTTATAATGTGCTATAAGGCTTACAAAGTGTATTACATGAGTTATCTCATTTGATCCTACTAAATGGAAAAAATATATATTTGCATTACCAACCTCATAGTGTTGTTGAATGATCATAAATAGTATATGTATATGTGGGAAAAAATATAAGAATGTTCAGCATTGGCATTGATATAGCACTTTAAAGTTTACAATGAACATTCTTCCCAACTCTGTGGCAGGACTTATTAGCCTCATTTAAGGAGAAATGTTTCATCTGTGCAATACATTAATAATAAAACATTTTAAAAGAAAACAATTTCTTTCATTGGTGGAATGGATTTTGTCACTGTCTATGGTTTCAACATTAGGAATTCTGAATAAACCATTCTGACTACAGATGTAGTAGTTGCTGGACCTCATATAGCCAGTGTTTTATCAAAGAAATATTGTAGGGTATTGGGCAGAATAAATTATTTTCCTGAATACCCACTTGAGAATTTAGCTCCGTGAAGGATTTATCGTTCTTCAGTCATATGTCTGACTCTGCGCCCCCTTTGTGGGTTTTCTTGGCGAAGATCCTCGAATTGTTCTCCATTTCCTTCTCCAGCTCATTTTAGAGACAAGGAAACTGAGGCAAAAAGGTTTAAGTGACTTGTCCAGGGTCACACAACTGGTAAGTAAGTATCTGAGGCCAGTTTTGAACTCAGGAGAATGAATCATCCTGACTCCAGACCCAGCACTCTATGTACTATGGAGCCACCTAGTTGCCCCATGAAGCACTATAGAATGCTAATATCAAAATTGAGATATACCTGGGCCCTTAGAGGCCATTGGGTCCAGCCCCTTCATTTCACAGATAACTGAGGAATGGAGAAGTTAAGAGTCTTGCCCAGGGTGATGCTGATAGTAAGTATTTGAGACAAGGTTTGAATTAAAGTCTTCATGACTCCAAGTTCCATGCTTTATCTAGGGAATGACTAGACTCCACATTTCATGGAAACATAGGTTTTGTCTCAGATCATTTTCATGCCCCTTTGACATTTACTCTAATGCTGGGAGCAGGGTCAACAGCTCTTCACTTTGTTTTGGTCATATCTGATTCTTGGAAAATGACGGTAGCTACAGAAATAAATAAATAAATATGGTTTGCTGTCATGGAGCTTAATGATCACTACATATCGTGGTATGATCAACAGTGCCGTAGAGACCCGTATTGATTATAAATTCTGACAGCAACGAAGGATAGTTTCTGATATAGCTGCAAAAGCTGTGTTTCCTCAGATGTGTAGACCCAGACTTTGTAAAGAAAGCCTAAATGTGATTCAGAAACAACTCCAGGCTACCTTCCATGCCCAGGTTGGTTTTTAAATCACAACAGGCTAGAAAACTGTCATGGTCTTTTGTTCTTTTCACCTAAGAAAGACTGAGTTCAGGGCCGCTTTTTCTTGGGTTCTAGATCCTGGAAGGCTAGCAGCTCATTACTGTGACCTTGGAAAGTCAGATCTGACCTGCTCACATCTCAATCGCTTCAACTATTATAAAATTAGACGAACCTGGCTGAGAAGCTGAGGCTGCGTGGAACAGAGCTTTTCACAGAAAATAAATGGCAAAAAAAATTACAGCTTCCTAACTCTACAACTCCAATCTTTCACTGGTAATTTAAATTTTAAAATGTTTCTATTATAAACCCTCAAGCATAGTTTCTACAGGGTTCATCTCAGATTTTCCCATAACAATTCCATCCCCTGAAAAAATCAGTCAAACTTAGAAAATAATAGGAGAGTTGAAAATAGAAAGATAAAGACTTTCTCGTACATTTTTCTTATTCAGGTTAGATGATAATTTTGTTTACTCGGTTCAGGTAAAATTCCAGTTGTGTTGTGAGCTTTTCAGAGGAATGAAAAATTGATTTTCTTCTTGTACAGCATAGAGCACACAGACTCCTATAATCTTCATATAATCTTTACAGTGATATATAAAGAAGTCTACTACCTTGTAGAAATATATTAGGACTGGGGGGAAGGGGAGGGGAGAAAATTTGGAACTCAAAAATTCGTGCAACTGAAAGTTGTAAATTTAAAAAAAAACTATAAAAAAAGAAATGTTAGGACTACAATGGTCTAAGATTTTCATTGTCCCAACTAAATAATATCAAAAGCCCTGATTGGCATATTACAAATGTACAACTGAGTGATGCTAAATATTTTTTGTGCCATTCTACCTGACCTTCACACCCTTCCCTAAACATCCCCTAATGTCTGTCTCTGCTTTGGGATATTTCTTGTCCGTAAGTCTGTCGAATATATTACTCCAAGAGCTGTTTTATGCCAAGGCATGCTTTGGCACTTTGGGTAATTTAATTTTTTAAAAAATATTTAGTGGGCATCTAGCTGTCCAGCTGATTTGGAATACCATGCTTTGTTGGTGTCAATTATTATAATCGCTGTATGACTTGGCACCAAATCTCTGTTCTGCTTAAATTATTTATTTACTTTTGGGTCATGCTCTGACTATATTTTAGAAGTAAATAAGGATTTATTGGAAGTGGTGGATGTATTGAAAAGCAAGCAATTTATTTAATATAGTGATTGTACTTAAGGTATCCTTTTATTTGCTTGTCTGGCCTTTCTTCCTAGCTGATGTTAATATTATTTGACTTATTTAGTCAATAATTTCAGAGAACAATTATTTTCCTTGAACTCCGCCACAAATGCCTTTAATTCCCTGAGTCATAAATATTAATGACCCAATCAACTAATATTTCAATACCACGGCTCTTGACTATAGGATGAAATAATGGGAGAGGGACTAGATATACGATTTTGTCAGTAAAAGGAACTGTCAGGGGAGGAAACTACCACTCCCAACATAGCAGCTCAGCATTTTTCTGCAATTTATAGTCTTAGAGAATTGCCCAGGACCTTGAGAAGTTAATGAACTTGCCCAGTGGTCACAAAGCTAGTGTATGTGTCAGAGGTCAAATTTGAACCCAGCTCTTCCTGACTTCCAGGTGAGCTCCCTGTCCAGTACACCATGCTAGATGAAGCGTGCCTGTAGCAAATGTTAAAGGCATTTTCCAGGCTCCTTGTCAGTGGTCCAATTGCTCCTGCTACTGACTAATATCATTTTCTTCCTTTTCTAATCCTGCAATGGAATCTATTTGATTTACTCGCTGGAAAGTAAACATTATAAATTCATCTAGCTTGTCATTTTTCAAATTCTATCAAGCTCCATACATATCCAAATATATGCTAAGCACTGGAATTGGCCATGGACAATTTGAAGGAATTTTCCCCATAAATTTTCCATGAAGATACATACCAGAAGCAGTAACACAGATTGCCTGTGGCAGTAACTTCCTCCAGCGCCCATTTGTTTTTGCAAATATACAATCCCGGTGTTAAAAGAGGTGCATTGCATTGGCAACCAACATAAGTAAGTTTCCACCCTACCTCCTCTAGAATTCCTGATGCCTGTGAAAGTTTGATTTGATGAAAAATGATAATCTTATTAACATACATAGTTTTAATCTATCTTCTCCAAACCCTTAAAAGAAATAGGTACTGAAAACCTGAAGATCTGAATTAAGATGAAGTAATGGTTATGTTGGGTTAAAGCATTGTCAGTTTTATTTTTTATTTTATTATCCTAGATATAAAAGTAGCATCCTAAATAAATACTTTGGAGCTCCCTTCCCTGTAAATATATATTTCCCTTTCTATTAAGCCATAAAATTATATTAAATTAATACTGAAAATCTGATATTTTATACCTGCTGAGATCCCAGAGTTAACAGTTACTTGCCTTAATTGTCTGAAGTATCTATATATGTGTATATGTATATACACACATATATTTATGTGTACATATATGTATACATGTGTGTATAGCTAGGTGGTATAGTAGATACCACTACACTAGCCCTACAGTCAGGAAGACTCATCTTTCTGAGTTCAAAACTGGTCTCAGATACTTACTTGCTTTGTGAGTATGAGCAAGTCACTTAACCCTATTTGTTTT
Organism: Petaurus breviceps papuanus; assembly: GCF_028583685.1. Lineage (NCBI taxonomy): Eukaryota > Metazoa > Chordata > Mammalia > Diprotodontia > Petauridae > Petaurus > Petaurus breviceps. The sequence goes on along the minus strand of NW_027187360.1, from coordinate 18,452,584 downwards.
ATTTTCCTCATCTGTAAAATGAGCTGGAAAAGGAAATGGCAAACTATTTCCTTTGCCAAGAAAACCCCAAATGGACTCACAAAAAGTTGCATACAACTGAAGAATTGGCTGAACAACAGCGGTACCATCACCACACATAATGCACACACAATATGTGTATGCATGTATACATGTATGTGCATATGCATGCATATGTATATGTGTGTATACACACATGCACACACATATATCAAAATCAGGAGGATATTTGAGTTCAAGTCTTGCCTTTGACACATACTAGTTATATAACCAAGGGCAAATCATTTAAACTGTCAGTGTGTCAGGTGACTCTATAAGAGGAAATTATAACTAAGAAAATCATCATCTACATTGATTGGAAGTAGTTTCCACACTGGGACTTCCCCAGCCAGTTGAGCTTAGAGGGACAGATCCATTAAACCTTCAATACAATTCAAGGATCTTTTTGTTTCTTTCCATCTCTCTCTCTCTCTCTCTCTCTCTCTCT
>NW_027187360.1:18262232-18451979 GCF_028583685.1 Petaurus breviceps papuanus | reverse complement strand
TCTCTCTCTCTCTCTCTCTTTCTCTCTCTCTCTCTCTCTCTCCCTCTCTCTGCTTATCAATTTACATAGCACTTACATAGGAAATTCTACTTACAGAAAGGACAACATTATTTAATAGGATTAACAATCAGACTGACTTTGATGAAATGAATGGAGAAATTTTAAAAAAGTGATTAAAGATGAAAATCATTTTTATAAATGTAGTACAAATTTGTCTTAGGTACCCTGGGTCTGATGGTGGGAAGAGAAAACAAAATGCATTTTTGTAACATATCAAGTTTAATGCCTGATGGAAAATCCTGGCTGTTGAAATACCAGGAGACCTGATGATAGGAAAATGTATCACTTTGAAAGGAATCATATGTAACAATAATATGAGTTTGCTTGTTTATATAACACTTCAAGGTTTGAAAAAGGGTTTTATGTAATTTACATTATATGATCTAGGAAAATCAACCTTATAAGGAAGATGCTATTATCACGCACATTTTGCAGATAAGGAACCGTAATCTGAGAGAGGTTATAACTTGCTCAGTGTCACACAGTTTGTAAAGGGACATGGACTTAGAGCTGAAAGTGACCTTAGACGGCATCAAATCTAACTAAGTCATTTTACAGGAAGGAAACTGAATTCCAGAGAGGCTAATGACTCGCCAGGGGGTAACAAAGCCGCCGAACGTCGGAGACAGAACTTGAATTCTGCTCTTCTAGTCTATTCTCTCTCTCTGTCTCCCCTCCTCCCTCCCTCCCTCCCTCCCCCTCTGTGTGTTTCTGTCTCTCTCCATATATTCATGCACAGTTATATATATATATATATATGTATATACACACACATATATGTACACACATAAAGCATAATGAGGCATGGATAAATAGGCTGCAATCTGTACCACCGAAGGAGGTACCTACCCACATCTATGGGATCATAGAGCCATTGGAGTACTGAAGGACTGATGTATACATGTACACACGCATGTATGTACAGATATACATATATGGTATATAAGGAAGACCTGAATTAAAATCCTGCCTTCAACATTTGTTAGCTATGTGCATGAGAGAGAAAGTGAGACAGTGAAAGAGAGAGAGAGAGAGAGAGAGAGAGAGAGAGAGAGAGAGAGAGAGAGAGAGAGAGAGAGAGAGAGAACACAGGATAAGAACAGGAATAGGCATAGAGATAATGACTAGGCACAGAATTTCATTGTTTTAGTGAACTGCAGAATGAGGAAATTCTATTTACTAACATGGCTCAGCACTTTTTCTCCAGCTCAGAATTTTATAGAGTTATCTATAACACTAAGAAGTTAAGTGACTTGCTTAGGTTCAGATAATGCTTAGCACAGTGTCTAGCACATAGTAGGAGTTTATTAAATTCTTGACTGATATAAGCCAGTATGTGTCAGAAGCAGGATTTGAACCCAGGTCTTCCTAGTTTCAAAGCCAGCTCTTGACATATCATTATTATCATATACCATCATATATGTATATGTGTGTGTTCTAAGTCTCTTTTAGCTTTTATTTATTATTTTATTTTCCCCCAGTTACATGTAAAACCTATTATTGACATTCTTTTTTAAACCTTGAGTTCCAAATTCTCTCCCTTCCTCTTTCCCTACTCCCACCCCCACCTTGAGAAGGAAAACAATTTGATATTGGTTATACATGTGTAGTCATGCAAAACATATCCATAATAGTCATGTTGTAAAAGAAAACACAGACCAAAAAAAAGCCTCAGGAAAAATAAGTAAAAAAAAAAAGTATGCTTCAATCTGTATTCAGACACCATCAATTCTTTCTCTGGGTATGGATAGCATTTTTCATCATAAGCCTTTCAGAGTTCTCTTGGATCTTTGTATTGCTGAGAATATTTAAGTCATTCATAGTGGATCATCTTACAATATTGCTGTTACTTTGTACACAGTCCATTTTACTTTGCCTTAGCCCATACAAGTCTTTTCAGATTTTTCTGAGAGAATCCAACTCATCATTTCTTATAGTACAATAGTACTTCATCATAATCACATACCACATCCATTCTCCAATCGATTGGTTCCCCTCAACTTCTAATTCTTTATCCCAGAAAATAGCTGCTATAAATATTTGTGTACATACAGGTTCTTTTCCTTTTTCAAAAATCTCTTTTGGAATACAGACCTAGTAGTGGTATTGCTAGGTCAAAGGGTATGCATGGTTTTTGGGCATAGTTCTAAATTGCTCTACAGAATAGTTGAATCCGTTCACAACTTCACTAACAGTGCATTAAAGTTTAATTTTTCCTACATCCCCCTCCAACATTTGTCATTTATCTTTTCTGTTCTATTAGTCTATCTAATAGTTATGAGATAGTACCTCAGAATTGTTTTAATTTGCATTTCTCTAATCGATAGTGAGTTTGAGAATTTTAAAAAATATGGCTATAGATAGTTTTGATTACTTCATTTGAAAACTAATCATATCTTTTAATCATTTATGGATTAGGGAATGTCTCTTATCTTTATTAAATTTGACTCATTTCTCTATATTTGAGAAATGAGGCCTTTACCAGAGAAACTTACTTCAAAAGTATTTTCACATTTATTACTGCTAACTGTATTTCCCTCCGTCCTATTCCCCTCCTTTTATTTTATTATCTCTCTCTCTTCACCCTATCCCTCCTCAAAAGTGTTTTGCTTCTGATTCCCCTTTCCCCAAACCTGATCTTCCTTCTATCACCACCACCCCCACTTTTTTTTTATCCCCTTCCCCTCCTACTTTCCTGGAGGGTAAGATAGAGTTCTATACCAAATTGAATGTGTATATTATTCCCTCTTCGAGCCAATTGTGATGACAATAAAGTTCACTCCCTCCCTCTTGCCTCCCCTGTCTTCCCTTCCATTGTAAAAGCTTTTTTTTGCCTCTTTTATATGAGATAATTTCTCCCATTATACTTTTCCCTTTCTCTTTCTGCCAGTATTTCTCTCTCCCCCCTATGTCATATTCAAATCACATATGTGTCCTCTGTTTATTTATACGGCTAACTACCCTAATAATGAGAAAGGTTTTATGAGTTACAATGATAATTGTAACAAATTCCCACTTAGGAATGTAAACAGCTTAAAATTATCAGATCCTTTATGATTTCCTTTTCCTGTTTACTTTTTTGTGCTTCTCTTGAGTCTTGTATTTGAAAGTCAAATTTCCTATTCAGCTCTGGTCTTTTCATCAAGAATGCTTGAAAGTACTCTATCTCACTGAATATCTATTTTTTTCCTCTGAAGGATTATACTCAGTTTTTCTCGGTAGGTGATTCTTGGTTGTAATCTTGACTTCTTTGCCACTCCCTTTGGAATATCATATTCCAAGTACTCTGATCCTTTAATGTAAAAGATACTAAATCCTGTGCTATCCTGACTGTGGCTCCAAGATACTTTAATTGCTTTTTTTTCTGTCTGCTTGTAATATTTTTTCCTTGATCTGGGAACTCTGGAATTTGATTACAATATTCCTGGGAGTTTCCATTTTGGATTCTCTTTCAAGAGGTGATCAGTGGATCCTTATAATTTTTGTTTTACCCTCTGGTTTTAGAAAATCTGGGTAGTTTCCCATGATAATTTCTTGAATGATATCAATGTTCTTTTTAAAATCATGGCTTTCAGGTAGTCCAATAATTTTTAAATTATCTCTCCTGGATCTATTTTCCAGGTCAGTTGTTTTTCCAAGGAGATCTTTTAAACTGTCTTCTATTTTTTTTGGTCATTTTGTCATTTTTGTCTTATGGTTCCTTGATTTCTTATGAAGTCATTATTTTCCATTTGATCCATTCTAATTTTTAAGGAATTATGTTCGTCAGTGGGCCTTTGAACTTCCCTTTCCATTTGGTCAATTTTTCTTTTGAAGGCATTCTTCTCTTAATCTGTTTTTTAAGGTGTTATGTTCTTCAATATGTTTTGATGTCACCTTTAGCAAGCTGTTGACTCATTTTAAATGATTTTCTTGCATCACTCTCATTTCTCTTCCCAATTTTTCTTCTACCTCTCTTAGTTGATTTTCAAAATATTTTTTGAGCTCCTCCATGGCCTCGGACCAATTCATATTTTTCTTGGAGGCTTTGGATGTAGGAGCTTTGATTTTGTTGTCTTCTTCAGAGTGTGTGTTTTGGTATTCCTTGTCAACATAGTAATGTTCAATAGTCAGTTTTTTTTTTGTTTACTCATTTTCATAGCCTATTAGTTAACTTTTTAACTCTGTTAAATTAGGGCTCTGCTTCCAGTGTGGATGGTGTATTGTCCCAAGCTTTAGGGTTATTGTGTACCTGTTTTCAGAGATACTTCCAAGGTGGTATGATCTAAGGAGAGGTATGTACTCTTCTCCTGTCATGTGTTCTGGTCTGTGAGCGACCACAGGCACTTTTTTCTGCCCTAGAACTGCTCTCCTGTGACTATAAGCTCTGGTGTGTAGTGCTCCTCCTTGCCTTGGGACTTCTACCCAAGACTGGAACCTGGATTTGAGTTTGGCAAAATAAGAGTCCCACCTCAGTGCTAGCAAAAAGACCCATATAATCTTCTGTCCACTTGCCTGACCTCCTTACCATCTGTGGGCGGAGAGCTCTGGAAGCACCTGCTGCAAATGCTGATCCAGTCACTCTCACGGCCTGCTCCTATTTTGCTGTGGCTGTGTTGGTGGGACCTGTGCTGGACGGCACTCTGCTTTCACCCAGGTGAGAGAGACCTTTCCTGCAGACCGAAGTTGTCTGTGGCAGCTGTGGGATGAGTGGTCTGCAAATCAGCACTGTTGCCAGTGATTTAGTCTCCCTGAGGCCTGTTCTGAGTTTGCTGGGCTCCAAGCCTGCACCAGGTTGTGCTCCTCTCTCACCCTGATGCAAGAGACTTTCTCCGCTGATCTTCCAAGTTGTGTTGGGCTAGAAATTTGTTCCACTCCATCTTTTTGTGCTTCTACTGCTCTAGAATTTATTTACAGTCAATTCAAAAAATGCATTTGAAGGGATTTGGGGGAGAGCCCAGGTGAATTCCTGCCTTGACTCTCACATCTTGTCTCCACCTCCCTAAGTCTTACTTTGAATATTCTTTTCTCCTTAGGTCGGAGGGGTAGAGAAGAAGAATATTTTAGCTGTTTTTTTTTTTCTAGATTTGAGGAACCCCACCTCATATAACTATCTTTTTACATTTGGTTTCACAAACTCAGCAAGGTGAGGTGTAACTTTTATGATTTAGTGCCTTCCTTAGAAGTATAGCATAACACAAGTAGATGTAATCCATCTTTGGCATACCCACAACAGTGTTTGCTTCAACCTGGCTAGAAAGCCATGACCTTATTCATACAATGCATATTAAGATTTTATGAATGTCATTGTACTTTGTGATCCTTTGGTATGAGGTGACTTAATATTTTTTAGGGAGTCTGCAACAAAGAAATGTGAAGAATCAAACAATTATCTCATGAATAGAAAAACCTGTGGGAATAATTCAGACAGAAGTTCCACTCCTCAGGAAACAGTAGGAAAAAATGATGAATTTATAGTCAGAGAAGCTACATTTAAATCCTCTCCCTAAATACCTATGTGACCTTGAGAAAGTCATTAAGCTTCTGTATCATCATTTACAGAATGAGAGGTTGAACTAGCTAACCCCTAAAGTATTTTTCAACTCTAACTCTAATTGATGCTATATGAGTGTGGATCATGAAATACTATTTGTCATTGTTCAGTTGTTTCAGTCGTGTCTGACTCCTCATGACCCCATTTGGGGTTGACTTGGTAAAGAGAATGTAGTGGTTTGCCATTTCCTTATCCAACTTATTTTACAGATAAGGAAACTGAAGCAAACAGGGTTAAATGACTTGCCCAGAGTCACACAACTAGTAAGTGTTTCAGGCCAGATTTGAACTCAAGAAGATTCTTCCTAATTAGACCTGGTGTTATATCCATTATGCCACCTATGTGCCCAGTGAAATAACAATAGTCCTGAGGAATTAATTGCAGAATTCCCCAATAACAAGTCCTGAGGAACTCATTACAGACTTCCCCAATAACAGTCAAGAGTCACATGATAAGCACTGCACTAATAACCTTCAGTGGGTTACCAACAATGAATTTCATGCATAAAGTTTCATAACATACATCATCAAAGTGACGTTTCACTTGAAAAGGAGGTAGGTTTGTCATGGAAAAGTGAGGTTTAACGGATGGATTGCCTGAATGTTTATGGGTTCCCATGTAATGTAAAGAGATCTAGAGAAAGACTTTTAGCTCTTTGAGTAGAAAAATTTGGAGTACATGGACAAGACTTACATGGCATAATGAGGCATGGGTAAATAGGGTGCATTCTGTACTACTAAAGGAGGTACCTACCCACATCTATGGGATCATAGAGTCACTGGAGATACTGAAGGATTGATGTACAAATACAAAGACAGTGTGGCCCAATGAAGTGAGAATCAGTTTCAGAGTCAGGAAAACCTGAGTTTGAGGACTACCTCTGACACACATTGGTTTTGTAATCCTGGACAAGTTATTTAATTTCTTAGTGCCTCTAGGAAAATCTCTAAGACTATAAGTTACAACGAAAGACATGTATGAATCTACATTTGTGGAGGGTATCTCCTTACCAGGCATTTCCCTATATCAACAATTCTCAAATGTTTTGGTCAGGACTCCTTCACACTCTTAAAAATTATTGAAGACCCCAAAGATCTTTTGTTTATATGGGTTATATCTATTGATATTTACTATATTAGAAATTAAAATTAGTAAAATGTTAAAGCATTATTAATTCATTTACATGATAATAAATCTATCACATGTTAACATAATTACATATTTTAATAAAAATAGCTATATTTTCAAAACTAAAACAATGATAAGAGTAACATTTTTCATATTGAAAATCTCTTTTCATGCTTCTTTCAATAGAAGGCAGCTGGATTCTGATATCTTCCGAATTTACTCTGTTGTGACATATTGTTTTGGATGAAGTATATGAAAATCTGGACTCACATAGATATGTAGTTGGAAAATGAAGTAGTATTTTAATAAGCAAGTAAGATCTTAATATCATTAGGAAAATATTTTTGACTGCATAGAACCTAGTGGCCCTTGGACCATACTTGAAGAACTATTACTCTGAAGGAATGAAATCATAGGTCTGGACAAAATACATATATTCTTTGTGTAGATTTCTTTAGTATGTGGAACTTATAATAAGGAATCCCCTCTACCAGTTAAGATCTATAACCTAGAGTCTTAAAGAGTTAACTGGGACATTGAGAGGTTGTGACTTGCCCAGTAGGTAAAATATACATTCACATACATACACACACATAATACTTTTACATGTATAAAACACATCATAGTTTTTATATATATAAAACATACATGTACACATGTTCATGCATGCACATAAATGTGTGTTTGTACATTATATTAATAGCTTTAAAGTATAGGAGAAAGACCTGCTCTGTATTTGGTAGGTGTTGGGAAATTTTACATGGCAAGATATAGACAAGACCTGCATGGGTTGATAAAACATAGCACAGATACAATCTATTTATGAGAGCTTGTCATTCTGGTGAAATCACTGATAACTCAACATATATATATATATATATATATATATATATACACATATATATAATAAAATATATACATATGCATATATGTGTATGTTATGCAAACTCTTTCTTTCAGACTGTTCCCTCATCTATGAAATGGGGATAATGGTTCTACCCTGCATACCACAAAATAGAACAGTTAAGATCAAAAAAGATTTATAATGTTTGTGAGTTTTGTAAACTGTCAAGTTCTATATAAACATAGTGGGTTATTATTCTTAATAAAATTGCTTGTAGAAAAGTAATTCTGGGATAATTTCCCTGCCCCCTTCTTTCAGCAATAAAATATTCTCCAGAGGGATGGTAGTAATTCACAGCTATGGGCCTGACAATTCACAGTGGAGACTTTATGGTGAGGAGCACAGCCTAAGATGCTGGTGCCCTGTGGGAGGCTGGCTGCACTAATGAACAGCCTGGCTCATTAAAGCAGGCCAAGCAGAGGTATTAACTATCAGTTAGTAAAAGCACAAGCCACCTACATGAACCTCTGAGAAACAGAGAGGGCCAGGAATCAGCCCAGAGTGGGATTTCTTCATTTCCATCCACAGATGACAAATTATAGGAAGCCTACATGCATCATTTCATGAGCTGGAGCAGGGCTAGACAATCTGCTTTGAGGTCAGGCAAGACGTGTCCACATGCTTGCCTGAGAAGAAAGGGAAAATAGAGATTGTGCGGGAGTCTTGGAAAAGGCCTCCGCGGTATAATCTGCCCACCTTGCATTAAAATGGTTGGGAAAAAATGTTTACCTGACACATTGGCTCCGGGTCACGAAATTAAAGCAGATCATTAAGCTGAGCTATGCCTTGGGAGGAAGGTATTAAATGTAATAATGCAGTACTTAGCAATTACATAGCACTTTCTGTCTTCAAAGTGCTTTACAATTAATCCTCACAACACCCCTGTGAGGTCAGTAAATTTGCTCCTTTTATTCCCTTTTTAGAGGAGAGAAGATGGAAGGGGGAAGTGGATTGACTTTCTCAAGGTCAGGAAGAATCATTGACAGAGGATCCAGGTGAGTGTGGGAACTAAGTTTCCAACAGTCTCACAGCTCAGGGGGTCACACCTCTTGTGGTTGGGGGCAGGTATCTCACTAGGGAGAGGATAGTGGGTGCTACAGAAATATGCAGAAGCAGGGAAAAGCCATGCTTGTTCTATTTCAATTTCCTAACAGAAACATAAGGGGAACTTTCCATACAGAGCTGGTATCAGGGGACATGAATAATGAAGGCCTGGGACTTCAGTGACAGGAATGCGCTATATATGTATACAGGAGACACAGGCCTTGACCCTTAGCATAACCAAATCCTTGGTACAGTGAGAAGTTTGAAAATAAGAGTCTGATTTTTTTTTAGGCCAGTTTGCTTGGATTAGTATTTCTGTCCTTTGGATTGTTTCTTTAGTCAGTTAGGCAACTAGAATCTTTCAAATACCTACTGTTTGTCAAGTACTGCCCTACTTTCTGGTAAGAGCATTTTATTTAGGGGCTCACATCTATTTTTACTGCTGGTGGTCTTATAGATCTTGATGCTGTTGAGGTCAGGGAACCATAGAATATTGAGGTTTAAGGTTTAGGGGTACAAAAGTCTCCAAAATACCAACATGCTGGGTACTGCCGAATGAATTCGACTCAAGTCTTCTCTTAGCCAAAGTAAAAGAAAGTTTATTAAAGATTTGCCATAATGGGCAGACTCTTAAAGAGCCTATGTATCTGTGACACTTGCATTGTACAAGCAGCCCAGAATAATCTGGCACAGAGTGAGTGTGCACTAGATAATTCTCTGCTACCTCATGGAGGCAAGATGGAGCTTATATACAGAAAGATTGTGGGAGGGTTCTAGGGGTGGTCTAGAATAGGAGTTTGGGGAGGGTCTTCAGAAGGAGTCAAATGAGGTCAGACTCCAGTAATGAGAGATTAAAGGTGGAAAATAGCTGGAGTTTACTTGGAGAGGAAAGACAATGGAGGGCTAGTCTAGTTTAAAGGTAACAGATTTAGGTATAGATATTTTGGGAGGATCAAGGGTGGGGAGTAACCTGACAATGGAGGGCTAGGCTAGTAATAGAGATTTGGGTCTAGTGATAATGAAAGTTTTATGTCCTCAGGCAAATGCCTCATCTAGTGGGAAGATTCAGAGTTCAAGGGGTTTCCCAGAGGCTGTACCCCATCAGATGGTTCTGCTGTATTGATGTATATGTGCGTATTGAGAGTGGCAGCACCAAGCTGTACTAGGCAGAACATTCCAGAAGGGGAAACTGAGTTTCACTGAGCTACATGAAATGGAAGGATGGAGGAAGTTTGTCTAGCTCTCTTAGGCTCCTTTGGCTCTAACATTTTAAGATTCTATAAAGACATAGAATTCCATATCCATTTTCCCCAAGCATCCCTTGCTAGGGAAAGAAAATGAGTTCAGCTGATATGCTTCATCTGTACTAGATTATAGGTTCATCGCCTCTTGCTTCCCCAGTTCTGGTAGATACAGTGTTGGGGTACTAGGAAAGCATAAGCCATGAACTTAGAATAACTAGCATCCTGTGAGTATGCAATCCTCCTTTCCTCTCTCCTCAATTACTTCATATCCCAAGGAGGTCCCAGGACCTAGGGCCAAACAGTACAGATAGCCCTGCCTCCCAAATCCCTGCCCCTAGTGATCTCTCCCCAACAAGCATTCCACTTACTCATATCATTCCATCCGTTCAGTACACTCTCTGCTGCACCTGCCCTATTAAATATTGGCCAGTCCCTGTTTCCTCCAAACCATTTGTATACCAGCAAATTTCCTACTGTCTGACACCTAATACATGCTATCTGACTACTTGCCAGATTTCTCATCTTCCTATGAAATTTAGCTTTCCAAAACCTTTTCTGATCACCCCAGGTGGTAGTGGTCCTTATTCCCCAAATTATCTTATATTTACTCATTTGTGGACTTAAGTGGCTCAGTGGAGGAAGTATTGGACCTAGAATTAGAAAGTTCTGCATTCAGATCTAGACTCAGACACTTAACTAGCCTTGTGACCCTGGGCAAGTCAGTTAACCTCTGCTTCAGTTTCTTCAAATGTAAAATGGGAACAATAGTAGCAGCTACATCCAAAACTTGTTGTGAGGTTTAAATGAGATAATATTTGTAAAGTTCTTAGCACAGTGTCTGGCACATGGTAGGTACTCAATATATGCTTGTTCTATTCCCACCCCACCCCCATCATATCAGCCAATTCAATACCACCATCAATAATAGTATATTAGCTTCTCAAGGGTGAGATTATATTATTTCTGCCTTTGTATCCTTAGCAGAGTGCCTTGTACATAGTAAACATTGAATAAATGTTGACTGAATTAAATTTAATCAATATCCCTAAGATTCCCAGTGGAACTTAAAATTATTATCATCAGATAATTCTACAAGAAGGAAAATGAATTTTACTTTGGAGTTATGTGTGGCAACAACTATGTTCATTTTCACGTCTGAGCTCAACAGGGTTCCTTGACAACAGTGTCCACGTGAAGACTATCCTTAAGAGATATTACTGAGATATCATATTCTCTATTTTTTTTAGCTCTTCATATAGAGGCTAGAAGAACATTTATCAGAGAAGAGATTCTTTTTGGACTAAATGTCATCTGAAGACTCTTCTAATTCTGATATTCTATAAAATTATAAAGAGATCAGCTTCCTGTCTGCCTAGTGAGACTGAGGCTTTTCTAGGTTTTGCCCTACAAATCCTCCCAGTCCCACCACACCTATCTCATATACTGATGAAATTAGACATTTTTGTGCACAGGATACAGAGTAGAGTGCTGAAATTGACCTAGAATTTAGTCATCAGGGGAGGAAGTCTGTCTTAGGAGAGTGCTACTGGCACCCTCTAAATCTGGACATTTTAAGATGACAACTCATTTATCCTGTCTTAGTTATGACTTGAACCATTAGATTGTCTCAAAAACCCTTCATTTTTGTGGGTTCATCCAGAGACTTGTTAATGACTATTATTTCTTCAGATTCCCTAGGTCTTTTTGTGAAGAGGATTATGCATTAATTATAATATTTTGTTGTCCATGTACATTAAAATGATGCTGCATATCCATTCTAAGTAGGATGTCGGCTTTTTTCTTGTGCCTATTGGTTACTCCCCTTCATCTAATAGAATATTAGGAAACTTTATTAACATTGAGGAATTTGCAAGACCTTTTGGATGATGCTACTACCAAAGTTCTCTTTAATTAGGAGTCTTTTTACTGTTAATTGAGGTAATCATTATCACCATCTTGATTTATTGGTTACTTTGTGGTTTTACCTTCATGTGGATAATTAAACAGCTCTTCGGCTGAAGAGGCTGGACAGAAGTAGTGAAAATTTACAAGAAACCACATATCAATCTTAATTACAAATGAAACAGTATTTATGGAGGAAGCTGAGATTTTTCTCCCCTTTCCATAAATATATCAGTTCTCAAAGGTCAGCAGAAAGAATTTTTCAGACAGAAGCCAGCATTACATTGATATTTAGGCTCCTCTGGAATGAGTAGAATAGATATTTGCTCATAATGGTTGTTATTATAAAGTGGTATCACTGTAACGAATAGTTTTTAAAAGCTTTATGCAAGTGTCCATATTTTCTCAGGCTAGAAAGATATACATATTCAAAAAATTACAACTTATTCACTGAATGATCCATGTCAACTTCAGTATATTGAATTACTCAGGCCAAGAAAACGTCATGCCATACATGCTAACCTCATTTCCTGTTTTCACCAAGTTACTAGATTGGTAGTTTGGAGTAATGGCCTGGTCATAATAGAGTTGAATTCCATCAAGATATTAGCTAGAGTCGCTTATTACATTCTAACAGATAAAATGAAAAACAAAAATATGGATTGGAAAAGAGCACAGGTGGATGAATTTGGAACTTGGATGTCCAGACCTTAACAATGATTATTGATGAATATGATTAGGTATGGGCTCTGGGAATCTCCCTCGGACTCTTTATTGTCTCATTTGATGAGGCATTTGCATGAGGCAATAAGCCTTACATTGTGGCTGGGACCAGACCTACTAACTGATAACTACTAGCCTAGTTACTAGTCTAGCTCTCCATTGTTCATCTACTTCCCACCCCTGAACCTATCAAAATATCAATACATCCTTGAACTAGCCTAGCCCACCATTGTCTGTAGCCTCCAGATACTTCCCACCCTTAATCACTCATTGACCTCATTAACTCCTCCTGAAGACCCTCCCCAAACTCCTCCTCTAGACCACCTCTAGATTCCTCCCACAACCTTCTATTAATAAGACCCCATCTCAACACCATGTGGTGTGATAGTGCCTTAGAATGCCATAGAATAGTGAGAGCACCATAGAATACCATAGAATAGGGAGAGCGCCATGGAAGAGTGAGTACACCATAGAATGCCATAGAATAGTGAGAGTGCTGTAGAATGACCTAGCACAGACTTACTCTGTGTCTAATGCAAGTGAACTTTTAATAAATTTTACTTTTATTGGGCTGAGAAGACTTGAGTTAAATTTATTTGGCAGGACCCGGTGTGTTGGTATTTTGGGGTCTCCAGAGCAAACTTAACCCTCTTAGTGTGTACCCTCTTCAAATAGATCAATGTCAATTATGAGGTAGGGTTCTAGCAGAGGACCTCTCTTCCTGCTACAACACCTCCCCCCAACTCCTGCTTTTTAACAGGGTCACTAAACTAATAGACTGGGGGGAATACTGTAGTTCTAATTGACCTAGATTTTAAAACAAAAACATTTGATAATTTTCTTTTCATACTTTTCTTGTAGAAAAGATGGAGACATTTATGCTAGGTAAAAATAATACATTTAGATGGACTGGTGGAATGGTCAGAGTCAAAGAGTAGCTTTGATGCCAACTCGAGAATTGTATCAGTAATCTGTGCTGTTGAACATACTTCCTCCCCCTCCCCCCCCTTTTGAATAAAGGAATAGGAAACATTTTAATCAAAATTTCACATGACAAGAAGTTGGGAGGGATAGCTAGCATAGTGGTTGACAGAATCAGGACTCAAAAGAATCTTAATAGGTTAGAAACTTGGCCAAATATAATTAGCTGTAATTGAATAGGGATAAATATAAATGTTTACGTTTGGGCTCCAAAAAACAAGTTCACAAGTATGGAATAGAGAAGATATCATTAGATAGCAATTTATCTTAAAAAAAAAAAAAAGATCTGTTGGATTTGAAAGTCTTCGAAGCTCAGTGTGAGCTGACAGTGTGATTAAGCAGTAAAAAAAAAAATGCTGAAGACTGCCAGGAATGGGAACTGCAGGAGGCCCAAGTTGCTGGGAGCGAGCTGTGTGGACACCGAGCGGTTGCTGAGTGATGAAAGGAGGGTCTTTGCCTGAGGTAGCCTGTTCTGTTTTGAAGGCTTGAGAATGTGGGTGTTTACTGCATTAACTACATGTGCCAACTCTGTAACTACTGTGATGGCTTTGACTTTCTGGTTGTGGGACTCAATTTTCTGGAATTTGAATGAATGTTCTCTCTATGCCCCCCATGTAGAGAGCCTATTACATTTTGTGATTAATAACCATATGAGCATATTTATAGTTACTGTAGCCATTGTGAATATTGCATTGTTGATATATTTGGCTATGCGGGCAGGATAACAAAATGTTAGGCCTCTATTTGGAAAGAGTAGGGTTTTAGAGGGAGAAATGGCTATCACAGGATGGGAGGATTTGCCTTATTCCTCTCCAGCCAGAGAATGGGCCAAAAGCACAGTACCCTGTGAAAACTGGGAACTAAGGCTACAAGAGGGAGAACCTGGAGATTTGGAAAGATAAACAAGGGCAAGGAATACCCATAGAACCAGGCAAAGAACTGGCAGGAGTGTGCAGGAGAGGCTGGGTCCTGCTAACAAGTTACTGTCTTATGTGTAAAAGTAGAGATAAGTTGCTGGAGGAAAATGCTCAGATGGCAAGGGATTCAGCCGGTTTGCGTGAGGATTCATCTGTGCCACAGCATTCATAAGAGCAAGATGGAGGGTCTCAGGTGGTGGAAGAACAAGCTACTGTTCATGTAGGTAAAAGGAAGCAAAAAACTAGGAGAAGAAATGTGCATGCAGCTTTTGTACAGGCTGGGCAGAGTTGTCCTGACAGTTGCCAGGAGAATGTGTGTGAGGAGAATGGAACAAGGTTAGATGAGGAGTCTTCTAATGCAGAAGTTCTCTCCATACTAAGAAGAAGACAGGAGAACCGCTGGGGCCAAACAGAGTTCA
Source organism: Petaurus breviceps papuanus (assembly GCF_028583685.1). Classification (NCBI taxonomy): domain Eukaryota; kingdom Metazoa; phylum Chordata; class Mammalia; order Diprotodontia; family Petauridae; genus Petaurus; species Petaurus breviceps. The sequence goes on along the minus strand of NW_027187360.1, from coordinate 18,437,124 downwards.
GGAAGATAATTGAGGATTTCACTCAACAGGAGCTTGCTGATATATTGAGTTGATTCACCCAAAGAATGGGAGAGTCTTTAGTGTCTTGGATGGTAAGAATCAGTGATGAAGGTACCAGAGGAATATCACTGGATAGTGTGAATTCCTTAAAATTCATAGGCATCAGTCAGAATCTTTTTGTACACCAAGCTTTTAGGGATCACCATGTGCAAGGAGGTAGCAACAGAACTAATTTCTTAGGTTTAGCTACAGAGGGATGCAATAGGCAATATCCTACTGACTCTATGTGGCCTGGTGGAGACAGACCCTTGTACTCACTTAGCAACTGTATGAGAAAGCTAGAGAAGGAAGTAATGAAAACTGCTATTATGGTTGGAGATGCAAATGCATATCATGTTATCCCCCTAGGGGTTCCTCATAGAAATATCATAGTGAAGATGGCTCCTCTTACTTATAAGCACCAAATTTTGACTCTATTAATTGGGGAAATAGGGCACCCTTTTTTGGAGGTGCTGGATAAGATTTCACAATTAAGTGACTTAGGGGAATGGGGAAAAGGTAAATTTCCTCTAGAGAGAAGAGTAAATAGCCAGATGATTAAAAGACAAAATAGATTGATAAGAAGGAAACTGTTTACTGCTCTATTGAGAGCAGGGGTGGATTTTAGAAGAATAGATGGTATTCCAACTGAAGAGCTGCATAAGATACACCAAGAAAAGGTATTTAACATTAGAATGAATAGGGAAGCAGGAACCACCTCTACAGATACTCCTGAATCATTATATCCAAGTTTGCCCCACCTTCATGGAGAATAGGAAATAAACTGAGCCCCAGCCCAGATTAAAGAAACATGCATAAGAGACTGCAGACCGCACATTGTTTTAAATACATATTGGAAGAATGGATCAACTACTGTAACTAGGGTGTTGCTGGATACTGGGGCTGAGGCCACACTTATCTATGGAAACCCTGATAAGTTTAAACATGGGACTCCTATTATTACCATCATAGGAATAGTGGGGGTTGAATTATCAGCCAGACAAGGTAAAATAACAATGAAAATTAGGCAATTACCTAAGAAAGAATATACTGTGGTTGTTGTACCCATTCCTGAATACATCATTGGAATATATATATTGGGAGGCATGACTTTGAATTTATCTGAAGGGAATACCTTTTCACTGTAAGGAAGGTAGGAATTAATACAATTTTGGTGGGAAAAATAAAAAGGGACCCAATCACTTTACCTGAACGTTCTGAAGTCATTACTTTAAAGCAGTATTGTGTGCCAGGTGGGCAAGATGAAATTACCACTACTATAAAGGAATATGTTGAAGCAGGAGTGTTAGTCCCTACGACCACATGATGGAATAATCCTATCTGGCCAGTAAGAAAATCAGATGGGACATGGAGAATGACTGTGAATTATAGACAGTTGAATAAGGTGACTCCTCCTTTGTAGGCTTCTGTTCCATATGCCATCACCTTAATAGAAAGGATCCAGAAATATGATGGGACTTGGTATGCAGTTATTGACTTGGCGAATGCCTTCTTCACCATCCCAATAAACCCTAAATAATGGGACCAGTTTGCTTTCACTTGGCAGGGTAGACAATATACTTTCACCTGCTTGCCACAAGGATACCTGCATAGCCCCACTGTTTATCACAGGATTGTGGCTAAACAGTTGGATAAATTAAAGCTACCTGGTGTACAGTTTACACACTACATTGATATCATGATACAGGGAAAAGATGCAAAAGAAGTAGAGAGGAGTTTGAACCTTCTAATTGAGCATATGAATATTAAAGGGTGGGAAATTAACCCTGCAAAGGTACAAGGAACCAGGTCAAAATGTGAAATTTTGGGGTATACAATGGAATGAGGGACTACTAGAGATTCTTCTGCAAGCCCGACAAAAGATTCAAGATTTTCCCACTCCTATCAATAAGAAGGAGGACCAAAAGTTCATGGGATTGTTTGGATACTGGAGGCAACACATTCCACATTTGGGACAGATTTTTAAACCTTTAAATAAAGTCACTCAGAGGAAATATTGATTCAATTGGCGACTTGAGCAGAGTAAAGCTTTTGAAGAAGCCAAGGCTGCCATACAATTGGCCCTAAATTTATGACCCATGCAAAATGGTCCCATGGAATTACAAGTGACTGTACAGGATGATTACGCAAACTGGGGTTTATGGCAAAAACAACAAAGCCAAAATGTGCTCTTGGGATTTTGGTGTAGGAAACTCCCTTCATCTGGAGTCCAGTATACACTTTTTGAAAAGCAGTTGTTAGCTGCATATTGGGCTTTGGTGGAGACCATTGGGAGTAAGTACACCTCTAGCCAGAATGATGACCCCAAATCTGCAAATTAGAAACAACAAACACATAAGATCCCAAATACTGAGTATTGGATTTTGAGGTCAGATATTCCAGCACTGTATCCCGGAACACCTGGTTCGGTGGGGTATGATTTACATTGTTTAGAGGACTTTTGGTTGGACAGAAAAGAAATAAGAAAAATATCTACTGGAATATGCATAAGAATCCCTAAAAATCGCTTTGGACAGATTTTACCCAAATCAGGATTAACAGCTCAAGGAATACATGTATTGGCTGGAGTAATAGATTCTAATTATCAGGGAGAAATTGTGGTGACATTCCATAATTTAGGTGAAGAGCCAATAGAGATTTGTAAAAATGAGAGGATAGTTCAAGTGATTATCGTTTCTGGTAAAACAATACCACTTGTAAAAACTGATCCTCCTTCCAAAATAACTATCAGAGGAACTGAAATATTTGTTTCTACTGATAGAATGAAATTGGAAGCTAAAGCATGGGTAAAATGGAAGCCAAATGATGTTTCAAAGGCTGCAGAGATTATAGCACATGGGAAAGATAACACTGTAACTATTGTTTATTCAGGAGAAGATGATTACAAAATTGTACCCTTAACTTATATTCTACCATAGACTTTAGTAGCAAGGCTAACCCTGTATCTACCTTGTTTCTGGTTATTTTCTCCTTGTTTCTTCTTGGCTTTTTGTTTGTTCACCTTGTTTGCTATTTCATTTGTTCACATTTGTTTCTGCAGGCTTGGTACCCTCACCTGTAGATGCCTGATAGCTTAAGCTGGATGTCACTCCCTGTCCACAACTGTGACATGTCACTCCTGGACCTGGCATCAAGCATATTCCAAATGCTGGCTAAAGAACTGACCTCTCAAATGGGACCCCTTGGGACAGGGACAGCTCTACATCCAATTTCAGTATATATACACATATATATTCCCTTCAACTATCCTCATACTGAGAAAGATCTTATGAGTTACAATTATTGTTTTTCCATGTAGGAATGTAAATAGTTCTAAACTTATATATATATATATATATATAATACATATTTTGTCATGGACAAAATATCAGAATATTGTGATTAAATGCACAAAATAAAATTCACAGGATTACAAAGGAAACTAATTATATTGAAATAATTAATGTAAAAAATGTTTTTAAGTTTACAGAACCCAAATTAAACCCTGCACTGTATCATGCCACCCAAATTTAAATACCTCCTCTGAATCTTACTAGCTATGTAATCATATTCAAAGGGCAGCTAGGTGGTGCAGTGCATAAAACACTGACCTTTCAATCAGAATGACTCATCTTCATAAGTTCAAATCTGGCCTCAGATACTTACTAGAAATGTGACCCTGGTCAAGTCACTTAACCCAGTTTGCCTCAGTTTCCTCATCTGTTAAATGAGATAAAAGAGTGTATCAACAGTGCAATATTCACAATGCCTATGGTAACTATAAATATGCTCATATGGTTATTAATCAAAAAGTGTACATGGGGGAATCTAGCTAGAATATTATTCAAATACCAGAAAACTGAATCCCAAAACCAGAAAGTCAAAGCCATCACAGTAGCTACAGAGTTGGCACATGTAGTTAATGCAGTAAACACCCACATTCTCAAGCCTTCGAAACAGAACAGGCTACCTCAGGTAAACATCCTCCTCTCCTCACTCACAACAACTGCTCAGCATCCACACAGCTTGATCCCAGCAGCTCTGCTTCCCCCCCTCCCTTCCTTCCCCCCCGCCCCCGGTTCCCATCCCTGGCAGTACTCAGCTGATATTGCCAGCCAATTACTTGACTTTTGAGCTCTTTGCCATGGTAGAACTCTGCTTCCAGATTGCAGAGAGTTATGTCCCAAATCACTGGGGTTTTCGAAGCTGCTGGAGCTATTAGGACCGCACCCTCTCTGCAATCCCCAGAAGTTCTGCCACACTGGCCACACACCCCAGTACCACTACCCAAGACCACGATCCAGATCCAATCAAGTTGAAGGAAGAGTGTTTACCCTCTGAATGGTTGCTTGTTCCCCCTACAATCTGCAGCTATGTAGCTGTAGCAGCTGCTGGGCCTCCCCCACTTCACACCCTGGGGCAGGGGCCAGACAGAACTCTTCTGTCCCCCTGTTCCAACATAGTTCCCCACTGACCTTTTACTTTCTATTTGGCATTCTTGGGTTGAGAAGTCTGGAAACTGCTACAGCTGCTAGTGATTCACTCTCCTGAAGTCTGCTCCACCACTGGTTGGGGCCATCCTGGGGTCAGAACCATGTGGCTCATGCTAGAATGCACTTGGCTCGCACTCTGGTGTGATAGACCCTTCCTTTTGGCCTTCCAGGCTGCCTTCAGTGGGAGATTTGTTTCCCTTGTGGGTTCTGTGGCTCTAAAATTTGCTTAGAGTCATTTTTTTTACATGTATTAGAAGTGATTGGAGCAGGAGCTCATGCCAAGCTCATGAGTTTATTCCACCATCTTGGCTCTACCCCCAAAAGTTTAGAACTTCTGTTGAAATGAATAGAGAATTGGGCTGGAGTTAGGAAGACTTTCTTCAGGTTCTACCTTTGAACACTTTAGCTGGATGACCTTGGGCAAATAATTTTTCTTAATGTATCTAAGTTTCTTTCTTTTTTTTTTCTTTTTGGAGAGGGAAGGCAGGGCAATTGGGGTTAAGTGACTTGCCCAAGGTCACATGGCTAGTAAGGCTAGTAAGTGTTAAGTGTCTGAGGCCAGATTTGAACTCAGGTCCTCCTGACTCCAGGGTCAGTGCTCTATTCACTGTGCCTCTTAGCTTCCCCAATGTATCTTAATTTCTTCATCTATAAAATGAAGTGTTTGAAGTTTTTGACCTCATAGGTCCCTGGATGCTTTACATTATGATTCAATGACTCCTAGTCTAGCACCCAACCTACCCCCAAAGCAGTAAAGTCCTTGAATAAATAAGCAAGATTCATAATTAGCATACCAACAACTAAAAGGTGTGTTATTGTTTCTTGGTTAAGCATTTGCTTGTTACAACATTTTTTAGGCTGCATTTTGATTCTGCCACTTATATCCTCCTTTGAGGCTAGAACCCTTCTGGGACTGGATCCTTGATTCTGGAAAGCTATGTTCACAGACTTCAAGTACTTAACACTGGCAAGACAAATATGGACACAGAGATGGACTGACTGTTGTTGACCAGCGAGCCTAGACAAATTTGTAGACCATCACCAGGCTGATCAAAAAGAGAGTGATGTTTTGTTGTTGTTTTTGCACTCCACAACTCTGAAACTAAGGAGTTTCCGCACTGATTAAACTACAGATCCTTCAAGCATTGAAACAGGGTTTGATAAGTGAATCCTTTTCTTTCATGAGAAGTACAAAAGGGAGTCAATAAGGAAAGTTTTTATTTTCGTAGACAGAGTCAGGAGTTCCTATTCATTTTCAGACATTTACTAGCTCTATGACCTGGGCAAATCACTTGGCTTCTGTCCTCCTCAGTTTCTTTATCTGTAAAGTGGAGATTTAGGAACTACCTCATAAAATTGTGAAGATGAAATGAATTGTTTGTAAAGGCCTTTGCAAACTTTAAAGTGCCTATAAATGCAATTTATTGTTATTATAGCTATGATTTATTTCTAATGTTTGCTGTGCCATATCTCTCCATTATTGCAATTAAAATCACTCAGATTTTTGCAAAATAACATTTGTGATACTTTGATTTTACTGAAATGAAATACTCTGTGTGCAAATCCATATAAAATCACTTCAGTTATTGTGAAGCCAATTTCACCCCAAATCCTACTTTATATCATAGATTCTGAAGTAGTACATTTGAACTGATAGTTTTACAGTAATTAAAGTTGTTATCAGTTCCAATCAGCCAATGTTTCCAGATAATCCTATGTGTATTGAGTACACAGAAGAAGCTTGACTTTCTTTTTGCTGAGTAGATGGTGTAGTGAGGTAGAAATGCTTTAAGGACACAAACATATTTATTGTCTCTTGGACTTATAATATCCTGTCCTAGAACCATTTGGGTAAAAGAGAGAACACAAGCTTTTGTTATCTAATTCATAATTCAAATGCTTTGTACATCAGGTCATCTTGTGACCATAGCTGTGGATGTTTTCTTTTTTTGTCAGACAGAGTTAGAGCATAATCAATGTTTTCTAACTTGACAGCTGATGCTTGCTTGGCATTATTTGTATATTACTTTCTTTAGAATCAGAAAAGAAAAGAAAAGCCCAGTCCCAATTGAACTTTTTGAATATGAAGATTACTGCCACATTCAATATTGAGGGTACCTTTATCTTTTAGGATAGCAATTGTTAAGAAATATTAAAAAAAAAAGTTCAGAGCAGCAAATATTGTCACTGTAGCCTACAGGGTAAATTTGAAACAATTATATCTTGCTTTTGATTTATTACTCCACAAATGTAAATCTATTTCTCTGAATTTTATTCAGTGAGTGCAAAATTCCAAAGATAACTCAGTATGATTATTGCAGAACCTAAATCCATGTCACAGTGTTGTATCCACTGCTCGATCACTAGGGATTTAAATGTTTTTGACATCCTTAGGTAGAAAATAATGAATGGAAAATTAATTTATATCCTCTTTCTGCTACTCCTCCCTCTGCTTCCTTTCTTCCTTTTTCTTCTTCTTTCTTTCAATCACTCAATCTGTCAATTAGCATTTAACTATTTGCTAAGTGTCCCACACTAGGTAATACAGATTTTTGTTTAGTCTTTTTAGTTGTGTCTGACTCTTTGTAACCCCATTTGGGGTTTACCTGTCAAAGATACTGGAACGGTTTGCCATTTCCTTCTCTAGTTCATTTTATAGATGAGGAAACCGAGGCAAACAAAGTTAAGTGACATGTCCAGGGCAACACAGCTAGAAAAATTTAGGAGTCTAGATTTGAATTCAGGAAGATGAGTCATTTTTGACTCTAGGCCCTGCCATGCTTTATCCCCTGTACCATAGGCTTATAAAGGTCTAAAGAAGTTTATTGGCATATTTGCATACAAAAATGAGACTTCTTGCTCTTAAGGAGTTTTTGTTCTACTATAGGGATGGGACAATTAGTTTCTCTCTTTTCTTCACCTTGTTTCCTTCTTCTCTACCTGTCCTATCTCTTCTCCTTTCATTCCTTTTCTCCTCTTTTTTTCTCTCCTCTCTCCTCTTGTCTTTTCTCCCTCCCTTTTTTTCTCTTCTCCATTTTCTCCTTTTTCTCCCTTTTATCTTTTCCCCTCATTTCCCCCTCTCTTCCCTCTTCCTCTCTTCTTTCCTAATTTCCTAGTTTCCCTTTCTTTGTGTCCTTTTTATCTACTCTTCACCCTCCTTCCTTCCATTCCTCTTTTCCTCCCTTTCACCTTCATCTCTTTTTCTCCTTCCCACTCTCTCTTCCTTTCCCCCCTCTCCCCCAGTCTCTGTCTTCTTGGCATCCTTGCAGAGAATGGATGGCTCAAAAGATAATACTGATGTATTTGATTACCAACAAGAATGCTAAGATTTCTTGGCTGAGTGATTTTTCAGGCAAATGATTACTAGGGTGGTACAGATTATAATAACACATTGGACACCCTGCCAGAGTTCAATAATTATCATTGCTTTTTATTATGTGTCATGAATTTAATTGTAATAATATTGCTAGATCCATCTAGGTTTTATCCACTACTAGACAGGTATTATAGTTTAACTTGGATGCATCTGATGAGCTGATCAAAACTCAAGTACTGTCCCTTGACAGCAGGCATCTCTTCAAGCACCTAATTATAATGAAATCACTTTGCTATATAATAAGTCAAATAAGGAAGGTGAATTTAAAATGTGTGTTAAAATTTAGAGATGACCTGGAATCTGGATGTCTGCCTTATGCCTAGATTTTTTTTTGCTGCAGGTCAAGTGACATCCAAGAATAGTCATGTAGATGTATTCAGAGAATAAATATCAGTCTAAATTCACTATATTTCTCCTCTTACAAATGTAGCAGATTTACAACATAATCTTGATTCTATGCAGCTTGTAAAGGAACAACAAGATGCATGTATTTCTTTTCAGATTTTAAAAACTTCTCCCATCCCCAATGATTATTCTCACTTCAGGGGCAAATTTGATAATACTCATCAAAGTCTTGGCACATACAGTTCAGTCTAGGATCATATGTACAAAGGTGCCTACAAAATCATTCAAATGTTATGAAATCATTAGAATGGTCTACAATATGTCAGGTTTCACTTAACTAACACATAGAACTTAGGGTTAATTTCATTACAGGACTTGAAGTGGGTTAGATGAATGGGAAGAGCTTCGTGTTTTGAAGTTGTACTTCCTTAGGTCCCTATTTAAGAAAAATGTAGTTGAATTTGTCAGAATAAACTTCTCTCAAGTCACTGTCATCCCCAAACTTAAATCTTATAGTAGACATCACTTCCTGGGCAAGGCAACTTTTGATATTATGAGGAAAATTTACAAGTCAAAAGATGCCATAAATCAAGTAGAGGTAAGGGTTAGTCTGAGCCTGGAGCTGTCAGCCTTATGCTTCTGTCCTCTGCTAATATTATGCTATGTGACCTCGAGCAACTTCTCCCCATACTTGAAATATGAGTGTCTGGACATAGCCTCCACCTTTGATGATAGGAATTTGATATCTGGGGATCTTAGAGAAACACATAGGTATTACCTCCCAATTTTTCTAGAGAAACTGAGGCCCAGAGAAAGGTATTAGTTTATCCACAATCACACATATAAGTTAGAGAAGCAGGATTTGAATTCAGGTCATCTGAGTCCAAATTCAATACTTTTTTTCCTACAATATACTTTGATTCCCAAAAAGAGCTCAAGTAAAAAAAAATAATTATGAATTGGATATTTAACCCAAAGAGAAGATAAATCTGGGGGTGGGTGGGGATGGGGGAACATGATACTTGCCCTCAAAAATTTGAAGGGTTTTTGCATGGAAGCAACCTTATTCATTCTCCTTGGATTCAGAAGCTAGAACTAGGAGCTATGGTGGAATTTGCATGAAACCAGTTCTCTACTATAAGTAAGGGAAGAAAAAAAATAACAGGCACTTATAAATAACCTAACAATTTGAGCTATCCCCAAATGCCCTGGGTTTCCTCAAGGAATAAAAGACTTTTCAGTGGAAGCTAGATGTCTACTTTCTAGGGATTTGGAAGGGGTATTCCTATTGGGGAGAGTTTAAACCAAATAACCTCCAAGGTCCTGGCTGACTCTGAGATCCATTAAAAGTCTGTTATGATCACTTACTCTTTTTAAGGCAATCTATGGTACTTTTACCATGCATGGATGCTGAGCATTGAAGCACATTACCATATCCACACACATGTGCATATATACACACACAAACATATATGTGTTTTATACATATTATACATATATGTCATATCTCTATCTCTTTATCCAATGCCTAAAATCAGTTTATCCTGGAAGCCTCTAAGCACATGGCAAGCAAGATAAAATTTCAGAAATTCATACAAGTGGCCTTCAAGTGGGCTCTGATTTGAAGCTATTTATTTTCTATTTGTTTATAAAGCCTTAGTTAAGCTTAGATTTGGGGAGATCTTTGCATACCTTTGGAAGTGATATCTCATTAGAGTGTGGGAACCTTTGAAAGGAATTGACATATGAGGAGGCATATATTTTAAAGGAGTAATACTGATTCTAGGAAAATGGCAGAGTAGTTCCAAAAATTCCAAGCTCTCCATATTTCTTCCACAAACAGAAAAAATAGTGTCATATGGGGAAGGGGTAGGTTCAGGGAAGAGGGAACTCTCATACACAATCTCCCAGATAGAATGTGATTGGGTCAGAATATTGTTGAGATGTAGGAAATGACGAGCTGCTGGATTTAGAAAAATATGGAAAGGCTTGGACTCACAAAAGGGAGTTGCTGTCCACTGTCCACCTTCAGAGAAACAGATGACAAGTGGAAATAAGCATAATACAGTCTTATATATATGCATTTGAGTATATATGTATTTTTATATATTTATGGATATCTATGTATATGTATGTGTGTGTACACACACACACACACACACACATTTGTAGCCTTCTTGGAAAGGGGAAGGAAGGAGAAAAAGTAAAAAGTATACATCAGAGAACAAAAGAAAACATAACAAGGAAACAAAGAAAAGCTGTCAAGTTTTGAAAAGAATGTGTAATATTCATTATATAGGTTTTCTTGAAATGGAAAATTTTTGCTTTACATTGAATCCCTCTTAATGTTATACTGTATATACAGCAATTTTTTCTTATTTTGTATTTAAGTTTAAATAAATTTAAAAATTAAAAAAGAGTAATGTTAATATTTTCAGGCAAATGTCATGTCAGAAACAAATACATGCTTCTACCCTTCATTGGTCCTTTAGGGCTTGATTTTTGGCAGTTGTGCAATTTCATAAATATCAATACACATTTATAAAGAGCCTACCAGACATTGTGCTAAATGCTAAGCATATAGAGACATCAGTGAAGTAGTTTCTACCCTCAAGGAATTTACATTCTAGTAAGGTGGTACAAAACGCTCATATGTAGTGTGTGCGATAGAAACTACTGACTACTCAAAATTAGCCTGAGTCAGAAAGCAGAAAAGGTCTTTATTTTTTCTCATGAGAAAGGGCACAGCCCTGTTCCCTCAAGAGACATCAGCCAGGGGTGCAAATTTTGGAACCTCACAGGTTTCTGTTGCCCTAATCCTAACCTGGTCCACTCCTGTCCAGTCTCACCACTTTCCTTTAAGTTTCATTACCTCATTCCGAGGCCTGTGGAAACTTAACCCTTTGCTATCTCTCACAATAGGATAGGTCAAATCATACAAAATCATTTTTCTTTTGAGAAGGGAAGTGGGAGAGGAAGGTAATGGTAACTGTAGAGATCAGGAAACCTTCATGTAGAAAGTATCACTTTAGCTAAATCTTGAAAGAAACCAGGTCCTTTAAAGGGTAGAAGGAAGAAAGGGAAGTGTATTCCAGGTATTGGGTACAGACCGGGCTCCAGGAAAAAGGGATGCAAGCATCCGCATGTGAAATTTTAAAGAAGCCAGTTTGATTTGACCATAGTGCCTGTGAAAGGAAGCAAGGAAACATGCATTTCTTAATCAGCTATTATATTTTAGGTATTGTGCTAAATACTATATGAACATTACCTCATCTGATTCTAATAAAAACCATGGGAAGTAAGTGTTATTATTATCTTTGTTTTACAGTTGAGGAAACTGAGACAGACCAAGGTTAAGTGACTTTTCAATATAGCTTTTAAGTGTCTGAGGCTAAGATTTGAACTCAGGTCTTCCTGAATTTAGGCCCAGTACAGCTGGGCTGTACCAACTGGCTGCCTCTGAGTGAAAGTGAGTTTTTATTATAAGAGTGGAAAGATATGGTTGGGACCAGGTTATGGGGGACTATAAATGCCAAAGGGAAGAGTTCATATTTGTTTATGGAGGCAATAGGGAGCTGCTAGAGTTTATTGTTGCTAGGGTGCACAGTGGATAATATGCCAGGACTAGAGTCAGGAAGACTCTATGGCTTCAAATACGGCTTCAAATAATTACTTAGCTATGTGACCCTGGGCAAGTCATTTAACCCTGTTTGTCTCGGTTCCTCATCTGTAAAATGAGCTAGAGAAGTAAATGTCAAACCACTCAAGTATCTTTGCCAAGAGAACTCCAAATGGAGTCACAGAGAGTCGGACACAGCTAAACAAATAAAGAGTTTATTGAGTAGGGCATAACATGGTCTGATCAACATTTTATGAAAATCACAACACCAGCTTTTACTTGAGTGAGAGAGACTTGTGGCAATGAGACTAATTAGAATGATATTGTAATAATAACAACAATAATTCTTGATGATAACAGAGGGCCTAAAAATGTCCTTAGTCAAAGAACTCTTTATATATATAATTATAGGTGACTCTGAAGATCTAAATATATTTTTAGGATTAACAATTATTTAAGGAGTTTTGTTTAATTCTCTTCCTTTCAATAAAATTTTCTTCAGTATATTCAAATAAATTTGATTCAATCCAACCAATATTTATTACACAACCTATTATATGCAAAGCAGCCAAATTGAATGACTAACCATTTTCTTACCTCATCTTTTCCTCTTCCACTCCCATGCCTGGAAAGCATTCCTTTCTCATCTTTCCTTTTAATTTGATCTTCCTTAAAGGCTGGGATCAGGGGATATCTCCTCTATGAAGCTTTCCCAGATCTTTTCAGAAGAAAGTAATTTCTTCTTCCTTAAATTTTCTTGTAGTATTTTGCCCTGATCTCTTCTTTCAACTTAATTCAATTTTATTCAATCCAATTAATGTATTAAATAGCTACTATTTGCCAAGTACTGTGTAAGGTGCTGGGAATAAAAAGACAAAAATGAAACATCATTCACCCTCAAGGACTTTAAATACCAATCATTGAAAGTTTTTGAGAACAATGATGGCTTAGTTCTGACTTAGGGCAGATCTACACTTCTGAAAGATTATTTTGGCAGCTGTGGGGAGGATAGATTGGATTGTGGAGAGACTGAGAGCCAGGAGAGTGATTAGGAGAGTTTTATAATAGGTCAAGGGTGAAGTGAAGAGGACTTAAACTTAGGCGATGGCTGTGTGAGTGGAGAAAAATAGGGAAGATATTTAAGTTTTAGGGATAGAATCAGCTAAGATTAGTAGGTAGAGGAAACAGTCAAACATGACTATAAGTGAATGAAGCTGACTGTATAGGAGAATGTTAGTACCTTTCAGAGAAATGGGGTTTTCAAGAAGGGTAGGGGACTTAGGGGAAAAAAGATGATGAGTTCCATTGTGGACAAATTGAGTTTGAGATCACTGAAAGACATCCAGTTGTAAATATATAATAGCCAGTTGACAGTATAGGAGAGGCTATGTGCAGGACAGAATTTTGGGCTTGATACATAGAGCTGGGAGTCATATGCATAGAGGTGATTTTTGTCATCCATAGGAACTGATAAAATTGTTAGGGTGAAAAAGTATACTGAGAAGAGGGCCTGTGATAAAGGCTTAAGGAAAACCCATACTGAAAGCGCAGAAGATGGATGATGGACTCAGAAAGAAGACTTAAAAAGGGATGTCAGACAGGTAGCAGAAGAACCATAAGAAAACTAAACCATGATAACTAAGGGAAGATAAAAACATGGTAAATCCTGTTAATACCTCCAGAGGTAGAAGAGAATGTGATTGAAAAAAAAAAGCAGGCAACTGGATTTAACAATTAAGTTATAAGGCACTTAAGAGGTCATTGGTAACTTTGGAGAGAGCAGGTTCAGTTTAATGATGAGGCAGATTCCAGGTTGCACAGGGTTAAAAGAGTGAGAGAAAAGGAAAAGAAGGCCATGATTGCAGATACATTTTTCAAGGAGTTCATTTTTAAAAACAGCATTTTACTTTTTTCCAAATTACATGTCAAGAAAAATTTTAGCATTCATTTTTAAAAGGTTTTGAGTTCCAATTTTTTCCCCTCCCTCCTTTCCCTCCTCTTTTTTGAAAATGGAAGGCAGCTTAATAGAGTTTATGCATGTGCTATCATGTAAAAATATTTCCATATTAGTCACCATTTTGAAAGAAGAAACAGATTAAAAGAAAAAAAACAAGAAAGAATTAAATAAGTGAAAAACATATACTTCAATCTGAATTTAGAGTCCTTTAGTTCTTTATATGGATAGTGATAGCATTTTCCTTTATGAGGCCTTTACACTTATCTTGGATCACTGCATTGCTGAGAAGAGCTGAGTTGTTCATAGCTGATTTTCACACAATGTTGCTTACACTGTGTACAATAATTTCTTTGTTCTGCTCATTTTACTTTGCATCAGTTTGTACAAGTCTTTCCAAGATTTTCTGAAATTTGCCTGTTCATCATTTCTTATTGCACAGTAATATTCCATTGTATTCACAGTACAGCTTGTTAAGCCATCCCCCAATTGATGGGCATCCCACACAATTTCCAATATTTTGCTGCCACAAAAAGGGCTGCTATAAATATATTTGTACATGTTGGTCCTTTTCCCTTTTTTAATGATCTCTTTGGGATATAGACTTAGTAGTGATATTGCTGGATCTAAAGGTATGAATACTTTCTTTGCCCTTTGGGCATAATTCCAAATTGCTCTCCAGAATGGTTGGATAAGTTCACAACTGCACCAAGAATGCATTAATATCCCAATTTCCTCATATCTTCTTCAGCATTTACCATTTTCCTTTTCTGTCATATTAGTTAATCTGATAGGTGTGAGGTGGTACCTCAGATTTGTTTGTATTTACATTTCTCTAGTCAAAAGAATCCCCTATAGATAGCTTTAATTTTTTTTTATCTGGAAACTGCCTATTCATAACTTTTAACCATTTATAAATTGGGAAATGGCTTGTATTCTTGTAAATTTGACTCAGTTCTCTATGTATTTGAGAAATAACACCTTTATCAAACACACTTGCTGTAAAGATTGTTTCCTATCTTTGTACTTTCCTTCTAATCTTGGTTGCATTGGTTTTGTTTGTACAAAATCCTTTTAATTTAATATAATCAATGTTATCTATTTTATATTTTGCAATGCTGTCTATCTCTTGCTGGGTCATGAATTCTTCCCCTAACTATAGATTTGACAGGTAGATTATTTCTTGCTCTTCTAATTTGCTTATGGTGTTATCCTTCATGTCTAAATCATGTCATAAGTCTGTCATATCTAACTTTTCTAATATTCTATTTACCTCCTTTGTTTCTTTTTTTGATTGGATTTATTGAGTTTTGAGAGGCAACAATTGAGATCCCCCACTAGTAGAGTTTTGCTATTTCTTACTGTAATGCATTTAACTTCTCCTTTAAGAATTTGGTTGCTATACTTATACACTTATACACTTCTTGCACATATGGTTTCATTGTCTATGTTACCTTTTAACAAGATGTAGTTTCCTTCCTTATCTCTTTTAATCAGATATATTTTTGCTTTTACTTTGTTTGAGAACAGTATTGCTACTCTTGCTTTTTTTTTTACCTCAGCTGAAGCATAATAACTTCTTCTCCTCACCTTTATTTTGTGTATTTCTCTGTCCTTCAAGTGTGTTTCTTATAGACAATATATCACAGAATTCTCTCTCTCTCTCTCTCTTTTTTTGGCCTTTTGGAGGGCAATTGGGGTTAAGTAACTTGCCCAAGGTTACACAGCTAAGATTCTCTCTCTTTTTTTTTTAATCCACTCTGCTATCTGCTTCTGTTTTATTGGAGAGTTCATCCCATTCACATTACGTTTATAATTACTACCTGTATATTTCCCTCCATTTTATTCTTCCTCCTGCCTGTCCTCTCTTTCTTTTCAACCTTTCCCTCTTCATCAGTGTTTCTCTTTATCAGTGTTTTGCTTCTGTCTACCACCTACCCTGATCTGCTCTTCCTTCTGTCAGTCCCTCCACCTCCCTGCTTTATTTGATCTCCTCCCCTCCTACTTTTCTGTTGGGTTAGATGGGGTTCTCTATTCAACTGATTGTGTACATGATTCCCTTTTTGATCCAATACTGATGAGATTCAAGTGATGCTTGTTGCCTACCCTCCCTTCTTTCCCTGGAAAATTTACCCCATTCTACATCTTCCTTCCTTCTACAGCCATGATACTCCTCTTTCTCATCTTTTATTTTTAATGTAATTACCTCAAATTCACTATATATATATATATATATATATATATATATATATATATACCCTCTTATGTATATTCCTTCTAGCTGTACTGTTAATGATACTTTTTCTTAAAAGAATTATAAGTATCATCTTCCTGTGTATGGATGTAAATAGTTTAGCTCTATTTAATCCCTTATATTTTTCCTCATTTTTCATGTTTATCTTTCTTTTGAGTCTTTATATTGGAGATAAAATTTTTGATTTAGTTATGGTCTTCTGCTTATGAAAGCTTGAAATCCTTCTATTTCATTGAATGACCACTTTTTTCCATTGATGAATTATAGTTAATTTAGCCAATTAAGTGATTCTTGGTCATAGTCCTAGATCCATTGCCTTCTAGAATATCATGTTCCAAGAGCTCCAATTCTTTGATGTTGCAGATGCCATGTCCTGTGTGATCCTGATTATGACTCCCGAGTATTTGAAATATTTCTTTCTAGCCACTTGTAGCATTTTTTCTTGGCATGATAGTCTTGAAATTTGGCTGTAATGTTCCTTGGAGTTCTTATTTTGAGATCTCTTTCCTGAGGTAATTGTTAGATTCTTTCAATGCCTATTTTGCCCTCTGGTTCCAGGATATTAGGCCAGTTTTCCCTGACAATTTCTTTCTTTTTTTTTTTTTGGCTTTTCTTTTAGGGCAATTGGGGTTAAGTGAGTTGCCCAAAGTCACATGGCTAGCAAGTGTATCAAGTGTCTGAGGCCAGATTTGAATTCAGGTCCTCCTCACTCCAGGGCCAGAGCTCTATTCATTGCACCACTTAGCCACCCCACCTTGATAATTTCTTGAAAGATGCTGTCCAGGTCCTCCTCTTGATTATGGCTTTCAGGTAGTACAGTGATTCTGATATTGTGTTTAATGGATCTGTTTTCCAGGTCAGTTTTTTTTCCATGAGGGATTTTATATTTTCTCCCATTTTTTCATTCTTTTGAATTTGTTTGATTGCTTCTTGTCACATGGAGTCATTAGTTTCCACTTGCTCAGTTCTAACTTTTAAGGTATTGTTTTCCTCAATTAACTTTTGTACTTTCTTTTCTATTTGGCCAATTGTACTCTTTAAGGAGTTATTTTTTTAATGGATTTTTGTATCTCCATTTCCACTTGGTCAGTTCTACTTTATAGGCATTTTTCCAAGCTGTTGACTCTTTATACATAATTCTCTCACATCATTCTCATTTCTTTTCATAATTATTCTTCTGCCTTTCTTCTATGATTTGTAAGCTCTTTTTTGAAGCTCTTCCATGAGTTCTTTCTCAGTTTGAGACCACTTCCTGTTTTTTTTTTTGTTTGTTTGGGGGTTAGGGGTTGCCCATAGGTGTCTTGACATTGTTGTCTTCTTTTGAGTTTGTGTCTTTGTGTTTCCTGTTTCCCTAATAAATTTTTATGGTCAGATAATTTTTTTGTTTTTTTTTTTACTTTTTTTTTAATCTGAGCTCTGTACCTGGGGTGGAAGTGGCACTATCTCAGGCATCTTGTACCAGTGGCTACAGACCCTGGCTATTTACCTGGTGTTGTATTGATGTTTCCTTGAGAGCCCCAGGAGATGGTGTTGTACTGAGGGAGTGGGGTAGTGAAGCTGCTGGAGACCATATGGTTCTGACAGCTTACCTGATGCTCTGCTGGGGTCCTAGTGGTGGTGGTTGGTCTATACTAAGGCCAGGTGCAGTGTTTCTGCATTTCCCCAGTGCTACACCAAAGCACTTGGAGGTTTGGCCTTCTTTCACATCATGTTGGAGGATGTCCATTTGCCCTGAGCTGTGATGAAACACATGGAGATCTGGCTATTGGAGCATGCCTGTTTGCCCAGGGCTATACTGAAGTAGGTGGTAGTTCTCATAGCTGTGTGTGTGTGAGGAGGTCCTTGTGTTTTCATTTGCCTGCTTCACCACACTGGGGCTCAGGATCTCCTTCTGGTGTGGATTATTGCTGATTTGCTGGGGGTGCTTCCTGACCTGTAATGCACTCCCCTTTTCTCTAAACAAGGTGGACCTTTCTTGTCAATGGTCCAAGTTTGTTGGGCTAAAAGATTGTTTTACTCCATCTTTTTACTGGTTCTGTTGTTACAGGATTTGTTTTGGGGTACTAGTTTATTGTTTGTAGCTGAATATATCTCTCAAGGAGTTTAGCCTGAAAAAACAGGAGAGTTATAGGATTATTGTGAGCAGAGACATGACTGAAATGACTGAACAAAACAAAAATCATTAAGCCTAAATCTCCCAGAGCCTGTCCATCTCCCCTTAAGACTTGTGACCTAGTACAGTATCAGGGAAAAGGTTGAGCTCCATATGACATTTTATACTCAGGTGACTAGGACACAATATTAAGATACAAGTCTTTAATATCTTGAGTTAAGTTTCAATATATTTTAAGAAAAGAAGTACTTGGCCAGTCTATATGACAAGGACTCTGGTAGATATTCTTCCTTTCACAGGGGTTATGGAAATCTGGAAGAAATGGAGAAGAAAAAAAATCTATTTTAGTCATTTCATATGAGAAATTAGATAACTGTTATGTTAATAATTGGGAAATATAGATACCATTTCCCCATATTTACCAATGTATAGTCAGAGGTTGAGAATTTTATTTTTTTTTCTATATACTATAGTAGGGTCTCTCGACAGATGGCCTAAGCTGTTGATCCAAGAAAGATTATAAAGAATAAGAGGAAGGAAGTAAAAGATGATTTTTGAGGTAGAAACATGACCTCCCCGTGGCTCTAGCTTCCACCTTCCCCAATCCATGTAAAAGGGGACTCTAGACAAACTTTGGAGCTGCAGAACCCACAAAATGACACAGAGAAGCTAACTTCCCGCTTAAGACAGCCCATCAGGCCAGAAGGAATCAGCCAGCACAGTGTTCTGGGAGCCGAGCCTAGCCCCATGCCAAGGATTTTGCCCTAGGGCGGGCCTGACCAGCCGCCAGCTGGAGGGACTCAAGATCAGCAGAAGTTGTGGCCGTTTCCAGATTTATCAACACATAGATGAGAAGGACAAAGTGAGAAGTCAGTGCAGTCTGGACTTTGGGATCCAGTAAGTGGGAGTGCGGGGCTTTTGCCCCCGGGGCAAGAAGCCACTGAGAGGCCAGCACAGCCAGCCAGCGCCATGTGGCAGCTTCAGCTCTTGGCCTGCAGAGTGTAGGGGGATCAAGCACCAGTTTGAGGGATAATCGCTCTTGCTTTAACCTTCTTGGATCTGGATTGCGGTCTAGGGTGGAGGTCCTGGGGTGTGTGTCAAGCTTGCCAGAGCATGTGAAGACCTTAGAGAGGGCACTCATCTAATACCAATGGCAGCTGAGAAAACCCCAGCATTTGGGACGAAAGCTCCCCTGTCTGGTGGCAGAGTCCTACTGTGGCAAAAAGCCCTGGGGTCAAGTGACTGAGGGGCAACATGACCAGGCAAAGGAAAAAAAGCAGACAGAAGATTCCAACATTACACTCCTATTTTGGGAACAAAAAGGAGCAAAGCATGGAACAGGAGGAAGACAGTGAAGTCAGAACTATTGCATCAAAAGCTTCAAAGGAAAATACCAGCTAGTTACAGGCCATAGAGGACCTTAAGAAGCAGATAAGAGAAGTGGAGGAAAAATTGGGAAGAGAAATGAAAATAATGCAAGAGAATTACAAAATGAGAGTCAACAGCCTGACTGAGGAAAATAACACTTTAAAAAACGGACTGACTCAAATGGCAAAAGAAGCTAAAAAAGGCAATGAGGAGAAAAATGCCGTAAAAAATCAAATTTGCCAGATGGAAAAAGAATCTCAAAAGCTCAATGAGGAGAATCATGGCTTCAGAATTAGATGGGAGCAAATGGAAGCTAATGACTTTATGAGAAACTAAGATGCTGTTAAACAGATCCAAACAAATGAAAAAATAGAAGGCAATGTGAAATATCTCATGGCAAAAACCACTGACCTGGAAAATAAATCCAGGAGAGATCATTTAAAATTTATTGGACTACCTGAAAGCCATGATCAAAGTAAAAACGTAGAAATCATCCTCCAGGAAGTTCTCAAAGAAAACTGTCCTGATGTTTTAGAACCAGAGGGCAAAATAGAGGTTGAAAGAATCCACTGATCCCCTCCTGAAAAAGATCCCCAAAAGAAAACTCCTAGGAATACTATAGCCAGGTTCCAGAATTCCTGGATAAGGAGAGAATATTACAGGCAGCCAGGAAGAAACAATTTGAATATTGTGGAAACACAATCAGGATAACCCAGGATCTGGCAGCTTCTACACTGAGGGATTGAAGGGCTTGGAATATGATATTCCGGAGGTCATAGGAGCTGGGATTAAAACAAGAGTCACCTACCCAGCAAAACTGAGTATCATGTTTTTGGGGAAAATATGGTAATTCAGTGGAATAGAGGACTTTCAAGCATTCTTGCTGAAAAAAACCAGAGTTGAGTAGAAAATTTGACATTCAGATACAAGAAGCAAGGGAAGCATGAGAAGGTAAACAGGGAAAAGAAATCATAAGGAACTTATCAAAATTGAACTATTAACATTCCTACATGGAAAAACAGTAATTGTAAGTTATGAAACTTTTCTCAGTAGTTGAAGGGAATAGAAATATATCTATACACACACACACACACACACACACACACACACACACATATATATGTCTATATGTGAGGGTATATGGGCATATGAATACATATATGAATGTGTGTATATATGTTTACAGGTATACATATCCATAGATATAGGGCACAGGACCAATTTAACAGGAAGGGATGTTACTTAAAAGGTTAAATTAAGAGGTGAGAGAGGAATATAATGAGAGGAGATGCGGAGAGACAGAATGGGGTAAACTATCTCATATAGAAGAGGCAAGGGAAAATGGTTACAATGGAGGGGAAGAATAGGAAGGCAAAAGGGAATGGGTCAACCTTATTCCCATTGAATTTGGCTTGAGGAATAAAATACACACTAAATAGGGTATCTCACCCTCCAGAAGGGTAGGGGGGAAGGGGTTGAGAGGGGCGTTGATGGAAAGGAGGGCAGGCTGGGGGGGAGAAAAGTTGGAAGCACCCACTTTTGAAAAGGGATGGGATCAAAGTAGAGAGTAGAACAAATGGGAGGTGGATTAGGATGGAGGGAAATATAGTCATTCTTTTATAATATATCTACTATGTTATTGTTTTGCATTAGCCACACATGTACAACTTATACTGAATTGCTTATCTTCCCAGTAAGGCTGGGTGACAAGGGAGGAAGGGAATGAATCTGGAATTCAAAGTTTTAAAATCAAATATATATATATATATATATATACATATATATACTATTATTAATACTATTTTACATGTAATTAGGAAACAAGATATACAGGCACTGGGGCATAGAGATCCACTCGAAAAGTCAAAAGGGTTATGGGAGAAAATGTGGGAGAGAGCAGATTGGAGGAGGCGATATCCTGTGGGACTGCTATTTTGGGGTGGTGGGTAGGTGAAAAATGGGAAGAATATTTGCAACTCAAAATCTGGTGGAAATGAATGATGTAAATCAGAAGTTAATAAAGCATTTGAAAAATTAAAAAAAAAGATGATTTTTGAAATGTGTGAAAGAGAGACTGTAGTTCTATTTGTTTTCACATTTCTTGGGCATATTGGCCAATGAGAGTGTAGGGTGCTCTGTATTGCTGCCTGCTGCTAAAGAAAAGATTGAAGACTAGAGAAAACATGCTTTGCTCTCTAAGTCAACTTCCATGTTGCTGAGAAAAATGTGTAGTGAGAATATACTCTCTCTCTCTCTGTGTCTCTCTCTGTCTCTCTCTCTCACTCCACACACACACACACACAAACACACATGTGCATGTGTGTGTGAATATCAGAATATATTATGTTCTTTAGTATGACTTGAGAGGAAGGAGAAGGAGAAGGAGAAGAAGAAGAAGAAGGATGAGGAGGAGGAAGAGGAGGAGAAGGAGAAGAAGGGCTTCAGGAATATCATTTTGATAGCTGAGTGGAATTAGGATGGATTAAGGTGGTGAGAAACTTGAGGAGAGGTAAATCAAGAGGGAACAAGGTATTGATTAAGTACCTATTATTTGACAGGCACTGGATTAAGTGTTTTATACATGTTGTCTCCTTTGTTCCTAACATATGATCACGTGAAGTAGGTTGTATTATTATCCCTATTTCACAGGTGAAGGAACAGAGACAGACCGAGGTTAAGACACTTGTCCAGGGTAACAAACCTTGCAAGTGGGTGAAGCTGTATTTGAACTTAGATTTTCTTGACACCAGTACCTGTACATTATGCACTCTATTACCCAACAAATAGATTCTTTCAATATTTCTCATGTGATGTGTTGAAGGTCTGCTCTAGGGTTATAGCAGTGTCAAAGAAAATAAGAGTGGAGGTACAAAAACTAGAGATATTACAAAGGTAGAATTGATAGGACTTTGCAACAGATTTGATACTGGAGGAGCAAGAGTGAGAAGTTTTGGATGACACTTAGGTAATGAACTTGAATGCCTGGAAAAGTGGTGTTGCCTTCAATACTAATACGTAGGAAGAGGGGAACATTTTTGGGGAAAGACAGTGAGGTCAATTTTGGATATGTTGAATTAGAGCTCTTTATATTTGAGATGTCCAAGTGGCAGCTTGAGATATGAGGTCAGGGAAAAGTCTAGAACTAGATAAATAGATCAGAGAATCATCTGCATAGAGAGGGTAATAGAATCTATGAAAAATGATGAGATCACTGAACCTATAGGAATATTTATATTTAGTGGGCATGACCTAGATGAAGGCCTAGGAGACTGGGAAGAAACAGACTGGCAGGTAGGAGGAAAACCAGGAAAGAGCAATGTCACTAAATCCTAGACATAAGAGTTTGCCAAGAAGAGGGTGATCAAAGACTATTGAGAGATTGAGAAGGATGATGACTGAGAAAAGATCATTCAATTTAAGAGATGAAGTTAAGATATCATTGATAATTTCATAGAAGATATCTAATTGAACGATGAAATCAGAGGTCAGATTGTAGAGAGCTGAGAAGAAAGTGAAAGGAAAGGAAGTGGAGGTACCTACTGCATATGACTTTTACAAGGAGTTTAGCTACCTGTTTTACATGACTAAACATACATAACATATTTGGAATTGCTTGCTTTCTCAGGAAGGGGGGTGAAGAAGGAAAAAGGGAGAGAATTTGAAGCTCAAATTTTTAAAAACACATGTTAAAATGTTTACTTGTAATTGGGTAAAATTTAAATACTAAAAATACCAAAAAAAAGGTGAGATAGCGCTCACTAGTTAGGTGGGATAGATGCTTCAAAAAGTCTTTGTTGTTGTTGTTGAGAGTCAGGGAGATGGGTGTGTTTGTAGACAGTATGGTAGCAGCCATTAAATAGTGAGAGATTGAAGATTAGTGTAAGTGTGGTGATGATGGAGAAGGTTATTTCCTACAAAAGATGGAGAGGAATCCAATCTCTTGTGTATGTGGAAGGATTTTCCTTGGCAAGGAGAATGGAAACCATTTCATGTTAGGCACAGGTGAAGGAGGAGATAGTGGTAGAAGTCATCAGAGTGATGTGAGATGAGGGAGAGAAAAGAGGAAGCTCTAGGAAAATGACTGAAATAAGAGGTAAGATTAGTAGACCAAAATAGCAGATTAGGGGCAGCTACCCAGATGAACTCTCCTAATATTCCCATCCAAACAACTTTAAAATAGTACCTCAAATCAAATTGTGTAGCAGCATAGCACACAGAAATTCAGGGTGAGCCATGTTTCCAGCCTAAGAAAACTTAAGTGGTTATAAGGAGGAGCCCATGAATGGAAGTCTGTTAAGAGCTGCAATGGCAACAGCAGTAGTAGCTTCAGAAGCTCCTAATTCAGAGACAGCAAGGGGGTCAGACAACTGGTTAGAAAGAGATTGTAGGAGACCTTAATATAACTGGTACTGACTGGCAACACTATGGCCATATGCAGTTCTGGTCACAGTTCTAGGGCAAAGAAGAATGCTGGTGATCAGTCATAAGGGAATAGGGATCCTGGTGACAGTTTCAAGGCAAATAGTAGCTCTAGTGTGTGTAGTTTCAAGGGAGCAGTAGCCCTTCTTTTTTATTAAATTACTTATTTTTAGTTTTCAACATTCACTTCCATAAGTTTTAAATTTTCTCCCTCTCTCTTCCCCCTCCCTCCCTAAGATGACTTGCATTCTGATAAGGGCTCTACACATACATTCCTATTAAATACATTTTCACATTAGTCATGTTGCATAAAAGAATTATAAATAATGAGGAAAATCATGAGAAAGAAAATAACAACAACAAAAAAAAAGAGAAAATAGTCTGCTTCATTCTGCATTCTGATTCCATAGTTCTTTCTCTGGATGTGGTTGGCATTTTCTATTGTGTGTTCTTTGGAATTGTTTTAGTTCCTTGCATTGCTGAGAATGGCTAAGTCTATCAAGATCCGCTCTCATACACTGTGGCTGTTGCTGTTTACAATGTTTTCCTGGTTCTGCTCCCCTCAATCAGCATCAGTTCATATAAGTCTTTCTAGGTATCTCTGAAGTCTGCCTGTTCATCATTTCTTATAGCACAATAATATTCCATTACATTCATATACCACAACTTGTTAAGTCATTCCCTAATTGATGGGCATCTCCTTGATTTCCAGTTCTTGGCCACCACAAAAAGAGCTGCTATAAATATTTTTGTACATGTTGGTCCTTTTCCCATTTTTATGATCTCTGGGATACAGGCCTAGAAGTGGCATTGCTGGATTAAAGGGTATGCACATTTATATAGCCCTTTAGGCATAGTTCCAAATAAAAGGGTGTCCTTCTTAATGAAGCCTGGAGTGCAGTTGAGAAGAGCAGATACTATATTACTCCCTGCATTGCACCACCTTGGAAGCACTAAAACCTTGCAGAACCACGAACTAGCTTTGAAACAGTAGCACTAAAGAATGTGAAGCTTGGGAAAGGGCCTCTCCACCCCAAGGTGAGCAGAACCCAAGTTTAACATAAAGTTTAACATTATGAGAACAATGAGCAGTCAAAAAATTTACTATAAATCTACTACATTGTCAGGGAAGACCAAGACTTAAACTCATAAGGAGACAACAATGTGAAAACAGCAACCAAAAAAATCTCAAAGAAAAATGCTAAGTATACCCAATCTCAACGAGAATTCCTGGAACAATTTAAAAAAGAGATGTGTGGTAAAGGAAAACTTTGGGAAAGAAATGAGAGGCATATAAGAAAATTGTGAAAAGAGAATTAACAGTTGGTTAAAAGAGGCAGAAAATACTTAAGGATATACCACCTAAAATCAGAATGGGCCTATTATAAAAGACATACAAAAATAAACTGAAGAAAATACCTCCTTAAAAAGTAGAATTGGTCAAATGGAAAAAAAAAGTACAAAAGCTCAGTGAAGAAAATATTTTCTTAGAAACTAGAATCAAACAAGTGTAAGCTGATGACATCGTGAGATATCAAGAAACAACAAAACAAAGTCAAAAGAATGAAAAAATAGAAGAAAATGAGAAATATCTCATTAAAAATAACTGATCTGGAAAATATATTTAGGAGAGGTGATTTAAAAATTTTTGGACTATCTGAGAGTCACAAAGAAAGATCCTATACATCATAGTTCAAGAAATTATCAGTGAAAACAGCCCTGATATCTTAGTTGCAGAAAGTAAAATAGAAACTGAATTCACTTATCATGTCCTGAGATTCCAAAATGAAAATGGCTAAGAATATTATAGCCAAATTCCAGAACTCCCAGGTCAAAGAGAAAATACCTCAAGCAGCCAGATAGGTAGCCGCATATCGTGTAGCCACAATGAAGATATTTGCTCTCATGTTAAAGGAGTGTAGGGCTTAGAATATGATATTCCATAAGGCAGAAGGGGAGGGTGGATTAATGAAGTCAGTAGTTAGAGCAAAAGAGACATTTGAGGAGAGGCAGTATAAGAAGAGAGAGAGAGAAGGAAGAGAGAGAGACAGAGACAGAGAGAGACAGTGACAGAGACAGTGACAGAGAGAGACAGAGAGAAAGAGAGAGGAGAAGAAATAAAAGTTAATGGGATGGAGGGATATAATCATTTAGGAATCATAACTATGAATGTTAATGGGATGTTGTTCAGTCATTTCAGTTATGTCAAACTCTTTATGACTCCATTTGGGGTTTTCTTCTAGCCGTTACCTTTTCCAGTTCATTTTATAGATGACAAAACTGAGGCAAAAAGGGTTACGTAAATTGCCTAGGGTCACAGAGCTAGTGAGTATCTCAGGCCAGATTTGAATTGAAGAAGATGAATCTTCTTGACTCCAGGCCTAGAACTCTATCCACTGTACCACCTTACTGCCTGTGAATGAGTTGAGCTCACCGTAAAATGGAAGCAGAAAGCAGAATGATTTAGCATCTAGAATCCAACAATTTGTTGTTTTAGGAGACACAAACTTGTAACAGAAAGACACACCCAGAGTTAAAATAAAGGAATGGGGAAGAATTTAATATGCTTCAGCTGAGTTAAAAAAGGAAGGGGTAACAATTATTATCTTGGACAAAGCAAAATCAAAAATAGTCCTATTTAAAAAGATATAACCAGGGAAACTAGATTATGCTAAAATGTACCTTAGGCAATGAAATAATAATATTTTTTGCAATAACTTTCTCTGACAAAGCTTCATTTCTCAAATATATACTGAGTGTAGAACTGGGACAAATTTATAAAAATAAGAGGCAGTTTTCAGAAGAAGAGATCAAACCTTTCTATAGTCATGAGAACTGTTGTAAATCACTATTAATTACAGAAATACAAATTAAAAGAGCTCAGGGGTACCACCTTACATCTATCAGAAATAAATGCTGGAAGAGGTGAGGGAAAAATTGGCATACTAATGAACAGCTGGTGGAATAGTGAACTAATCCAACCATTCTGGAGAAAAATTTGGAACTATGCACAAAAGGCTTTAAAACTGTATATACCTTTCAAGACTACATCTACCAGCAATATTTCTACTATGTCTGCAACACAAAGAGATTAAAGAACAGGAAAAAGGACCTATATATGCAAAAATATTTATAGCAGCTCTTTTTTGTTGTGTCAAAGAATTGGACATTGAGGGGGCTGTTCATCAATTTGAGAATGGCTGAACAAGCTCTGGCATATGATTCTGATGGAGTACTATTGTGCTATAAGGAATGATAATGGGGATTGTTTCAGAAAAAAAAAGCACAGGGTAAGACCTATATGAACAATGCAAAATGAAGTGAGAAGAACCAGGAAATTATTGTGCACAGTAGCAACAGCGCTGTATTGATGATCAATTCTCAAGAACTTGGCAACTCTGTTTAATACAATGATCTAACACAATTACAAAGAACTCATGATAAAAAAATGCTCTAGAGAGGGAACTAACAAACTTTCAGTGCAAAGTAAAGTATAATTTTCTCACTTTATTTTTCTTGCTTTTTAAAAAAATATGGCTAATATGGTAACACGTTTTTCATAATTTCACACACATAATTGATATACTGTTTGCCTTCTCAAAGGGTGACCTGAGGGAGAGAGATAATTTAGATCTCAAAATTTAAGAAGAAAAGAATGTTAAAATAATCATAATTAAAAAAAAGATTTAAGTTTTTTAGCAGGGACAGGAGGAGCCAAGGGAATTTTGAGGAGGGATGCAAAAGGTTTGGAAAACCTGCTTTGGTGACAGCGATGGTGAATTATCTACAGTGAGAAATCCATTGAAATTGTGTAGAATAAATTTGTAGCAGAGATGGTCACTGTGGCTTCATCATTTTTCATTAGGTGAGTTGAAGAGAAGGCAGCGGACAGTGGGCATAATACAAGACTGATAATTTAGAAAGCAAAGCTTATCAAAAGGATAAGGGAACAAGGAACTTGAAAGAACAAGACAGTGCAGAGTTGAAATGGTTTATCAAGGGATCAAAAGGGGAAGAGAGGAGTATGTATTCAGTGCAGTAGTGATAGTCTGGGAAAGAAGTGAGGGATGGAATAATTGAAGGTCTGGGTGACGAGAAAAATAGGTTTATGGGTTAAAAGATAGAAATAGAGGTGGAATGACAAATTGTGATCAAATGAAGGAATTTCAAAGTTTGTTAATATTAAAGTGGAATACTTTGTGGGTGAGTGCAAAATGAAGGGTATGATCATGTAGTTGAAGTGGGGGTGGGAATGAGCAAGTTGAGGAAGTGGGAAGTTAGCATATTTAAGGGACTATGACATGTATGTTGAAGTCTTCTAGTGTGATGGCAGGAGTTGGAGAGGGGAGAAAGACTGAGTCCAGTACTGAACTCATTGAGGAAATAAAGAAAATGTCCTGGAGGTCAGTAGGAATAACTTCAAGAATGTTGATTGAAGAATAAATATGGATTGAGTGAACTTCAAAGAAAGCTACTGAGGGATGGTGGTAATGGGAATGTCTGAAAGTAGCAATGGGGAAGGAAACTTTATTCCAGCTTCCATACTATGATCAAGGTTTTGGGGAATATGAGTTAAGATTCAACTAATGCTGAAAAAAGCATACGGGAAGGCTGTCTTATCAGAAGGAAACCAGGTCTTAGTGTAAGAAGATAGAAAGAGTGAGAAAGCAAATAATTTAAGAAAAAAAGTTTGTTATCTAAGTACAGACTCTTTAGAGAGCACAGTGGAAGGTATGATTAGCTTTAGAATGGAATATTGAGTGAGTTTGGTTTGAAGGTGAGTTTGGGTTGAAGGGGATGGGAATAAGGGAGTGGGCAATGAGAGCTGGAAAACGTGGTTTATATAATGATAGTCATGGGCTAAGAATCATTAAGATACAAAATGTTTTTCCCCACATTATATAACTCACCAATTAATCATTCTAAAAGTTAACTACAATAGAAATCAAGAACAATAGGGCAAGATTCAGAAAGGAAATAATAGAAATTATTAGAATTAGAAGAGGGAGTTCAAACCTAATGTCATGGAAGTTATACCATCACAAGGAACACAGTGATTAAAGAAGGAAAAAAATATGGTTTTAACTAAATATGGTCATAAAATAACATTTTGAAATAGAGAGAAAGGGAAGACAATTAATAAAAAGAACAAAGCATAGAAAATATTCTTAGAGAAGTGTGCAGAAAAATAAAACTTACAGACATAAGAAGAAAAGAAAGGTGGAGATTTTGTTCTAATTATTTAACTCTGAGGAGATAAAAGGGGGTAATAGGTGAATAGACACCCAAATAACAGGAAAAAATCAATAACTTAAGTAAAAGGGCCATCAGGGAAAAAGGATTGAAAAGAATTGGGGTATCAGGCAGAGGTACTAAGACAACCTGAGAGAGTAGAGTTGCATCAAAGTAGTCAAAGCAAAAATAATTTTGTGACAAAGTGAAAAAGTATTGATTTAAATTTGAAGGGGATTTTTAAAATCTAAAAACAAGTGCTATGGCAGAGGAACAGATGGGGAAGCAGGGAAGAATTTTCGAGTTCAAGCTCAAGGTCTTGGAATAATTTGGGCAGGTGGTAATGTATAAAGTAGCCTCTTGATAGCTGTAGAGGTAGAGAAGATTCATTTCATGGGAAGTGAAATTTGATGAATTAATGTTCTAAGGGTGGTTGAGTAGACAATGGCATGTAAGCAGAAGTCTATATGTATGAGAACAGAGTAGAAGGAGTAAATATGATAAAGATATTGAATTCCTTGAGAAAAAAGAGACAGTGATCTGGTGGATGGATGGCAGATTGCTACAATAAGGAATGGGATGGAATTAGACCAACATTTTAAGTGAAGTTCAAAGGAAGAAAGTTCACTGAGGAATAGCAACAGAGAGAGGTTTTGGAACTCTTGGTGGGATATCATAAGGAGATAAACTTATCCTGTTACTATACTTTAGAAGGCAAAAGAAAAGGAAATTCAATGGTCAATAATGTATATTTTGGAGAAGGTCAGATTTCCATAAATGTAAAAAAAATGGAAACAATATGAGGTGAAGAGACATAGGATGATGAGAATTAGTTAATGATAGGGAAGAGATTCCATAAAATACAGTGGAATGGGAGGGCAGACAAAAATGTGAATTGTAGTTAAAGAATGTTGGGGAAAGATCGCAGAGGAAATATACATGTTGTATGTCCCCATTACAGTGTGAGCTCTGTAGGGACAAGGACTATATTGTTTTTATTTTAATGCATATTTTTTAGGTTGTGCTACATTTAATCTATCTCTTGCATGTATATGTTGCACATGTGTATGTTGCATAGTGACATACACATAGTAAGTACTTAAAAATGTTGTTGGGTTGTATATGTGCTTTTCATCCACTTTATTATTATTATTATTATTAGTGTGGGTGGTTACATCAATTGCATTTGCATTACTATATCTATATTCCACCCAGAAGCCCTTGTAAATTGACAACAACAACAGCAACAAGGAGAAATAAGATAGTGTCAATATGCTATAAAAGAGAAAACATAAATACATCCCATAACAAAATAATGCCATGAAAATAGACTATCAATAGTAAGCACAATAACTGCTGTAGATAAAATAAACTAATATTTTGAATATACTTCCAACATAGTATCGTACACCAAAATAGAATAGATTCATGCTTCCCCTCACTGATGTATTATTTCATTTGCTGATATAAATAAAAACATTATGTCTGAAAGTGACATAATATAGCAGTGAGAGAATATATGAATCATGTCTGCTTTAGAGTGATACTATATTGGGATGATATTCAAAATATTTAGTCTGTTTTTTTGAATACTTTACTTTTTCACTTATCTATTTAATAGGATTCTTTTTTTAATGCTAAGCATTTTATTGTGATATATATTTCTGGGATTTAGGGCCCCATGAAACAAAGAAGACAATATGATCTCTATTCTAAATTTGCAGATTGGAAATCCAGAATTTCAAAATTCAGAGATGAAACTTTCCCTTTCCCTTTTGTGCTAAAGGAAGCTTTTCTAGTAAGAAATGGTCAGGCAATCCTTTATAACAAATGTGCAAAGAGCAGACAGGATTTGCATATAGAAATCCAGAGCAGTTAGGTGATCCTGGAAACATGTGTTGGCTCTTTCTTCATCCTTTTGTTATGGGACACAGAGGTCCTTGGATAAAGTATGATGTAAGAATGTTGTCCATTTATTCACCAGTTGGTGTGCTGCCCATTGCTTATGAAAGATGAAGGTATATACCAAGTCAAATTCAGCTTTTATGTGGTTTTCAGGGACCTATATAACACTAAATATTTCTCACAAACATATACAGCTAGCCCCTCATCCTTTCCTCTGTGCCTTTCTCTTTGTATTATGTTGCCTCAATAATACAGAAAGTCAAATTATTGACTGAGGACTTCTGGGAGGTGGAGTCAAAATGGCACAGCTGAACTCTCCCAACATTCCTGTCTAAAAACAATACCTCAAATTGAAAGCTGGAGCCAAAGAGCCACCAAAGGTAAGAATGAGATACTAAGGTTGGAAGGAGAGGTCTGTGAAATGGAGGAGAAAGATGGCCTAGAGCCCATGTGGATGAATTACCAATGGAAGGACTAAATAGTGATGACAGAAGCAGCAGAAACAGTTGCTGCAATGTCAGGAGCACTCAAGCTAGAGACAGTAAAGGGTCCTAGCAAGTGGTTAGAAAGACATTACAGAGTACCCCTGTACTAGTACTGGATGTAGAATCAGATGTTATTTGGCAACATTATTGCCTATATTCACTTATGGGTCATAGTTCAAAGGTAGAGAGGGAAACTTTCAGTTAAGGGGAAGTGGAAGTGCTGAGAGATGGCATCACTTCTGGCCTTTTGGTATCAGGAACTCTGAGGGGGGTAGTATTATTTCCAGTCCTAAGGCACAAGGGGCCCTAAAGAGAAGCATCAATTGCATTCCCAGGGGCCTTTCCTAGTTACGACCAGAGTGAAGAAAAAGAGAATAGATACCTCACCGCTACCTAGATCACAACACCGTTCAAGCATGGAAAACCTCCAAATTCCTGATTTACCTCTGAAGACTGTAGTGTAAAAAAAGACTGAAGCTTGAGACACAGCCCCACCTCTCCTTTGGCAGGAAGTACACCCAACATTTACATAAAATTTCAAGTCAAGAAATAAGGTAGAAAAATGAGTAAACAACAAAACCAAATAAAAGTCTAACCACAAAAAATCTACTATGGTGAGAGTGAAGATCAAGGAACAATTCAGAAGAAGACAATAAAATAGCTACAAGCAAAGTGTCAAAGGAAAAAAAATGTGAATTGGACACAGTCCATCAAGAATTTCTGGGAGAGCTAAAAATGATTTTTTAAATTAAATAATAATGGCAAAAGAAAACTTAGGCATAGAAAAAAGCAAAGGAGAAATATTACGAACAGATAATTAACACCATCAGAAAAGTAGCACAAAAAAACCTGAAAAAATAACACCTTAAAAACAGAATCAGTGGGGGTGAGAAAAGATGTATAAATTTTTTTTTGGTCTTTATTAATGTTTGTTTACTTTTAGTTTACAAGATTCAGTTCCACAATCCCTTGAGTTTCAAATTTTCTCCTTCTCCCTCTTCTCTTTCCCCCTACCCCCCATGGTGACATGAAATCAAGTATAGGATCTGCAAATACATTTTGTGTATTTGTAAAAACATTAGACATTAGGTTGAAAAGAAGGATTATAACCAATGGAAAGAACAATAGGAAAGAGGAAACAAAACCAAACAAGAAAAAGGAGAGCAGGTAGCTTGCTTCAATCTGCATTCAAACTCTAGTTCTTTCTCTAAATGTAGACATCTCTTTCCATCATGAGTCTTTTGGAGTTGTCTTATAACCTTGCATTGCTGAGAAGAGCCCAGTCCATCAAAGTTGGTTGTCACATATACGTTGTGTCTGTAATTGTGTACAAATTTCTCCTGCTTCTGTTCTTCTCACTCAACATCAGTTTGTATAAATCTCTCTAGGTAAATATGAAGTCTGTCTGCTCCTCATTTCTTATAGCACAATAGCATTCCATTACATTCATATACCACAACTTGTTTAGTCATTCCCCAATTGATGACACACCCTTAATTTCCAATTCTTTGCCACCACAAAAAGAGATTCTATAAATCTTTTTGTACATACGGGTCTTCCTCCCACTTCTATGATCTCTTTGGGATACAACCCTAGAAGTGGTATTGCTGGATCAAAGGGAATGCACTTATTTATAGCCCTTTGGGCATAGTTCCAGATTGCTCTCCAGAAGAGTCAAATCAGTTCACAGCTCCACCAACAATGCATTAGTGTTCCAATTTTTCCACATCCTCTCCAGCATTTATCATTTCCCTGTTTTGTCATCTTAGCCAATCTGACCAGTGAGATGTAGTACCTCAGAGCTGTTTTGATTTGCATTTCTCTAATCAATAGTGATTTAGAGCATTTTTTTCATATACTTGTAGATATCTTTAATTTCTTCCTCTGAAAACTGCCTGTTCATATCCTTTGACCATTTATCAATTAGGGAATGGATTGTATTCTTATTGATTTGACTCAATTCTCTGTAAATTTTAGAAATGAGGCCTTTATCAGAGACACTGGTTGTAAAAATTCTTTCCCAATTTTCCACTTCCCTCTTAATCTTGGTTACATTGGCTTTGTTTGTACAGAAACTTTTCAATTTAATGTACTCAAAATTATCCATTTTGCATTTTATAATGCTCTCTAACTCTTGTTTGGTTATAATATCTTCCCTTCTCCATAAATCTGACAGGTAAACTATTCCTTGCTGTCCTAGATTGCCTACAGTATCAGCTTTATACCTAGGTTGTGCACCCATTTAGCCTTGATTTTGGTATGTGGTGTTAGATATTAGTCTATGCCCAGTTTCTGCCATACTATATTCCAGTTTTCCCAGCAGTTTTTGTCAAATAGTGAGTTCTTATCCCCAAAACTTGGGTCTTTGGGTTTATCAAACAGTACATTACCATAGTCATTGACTGCTGAGTCTTGTGTATCCAATCTATTCCATTGATCCACTATGCTATTATTCAGCCAGTACCAAGCAGGTTTTTTTTTTTTTGCCTTTTTTTTGGAGGGCAATTTGGGGTTAAGTGACTTGCCCAAGGTCACATGGCTAGTTTTTGTGTTAAGTGTCTGAAGCCAGATCTGAACTCAGGTCCTCCTGACTCCAGGGCTGGTGCTCTTTTCACTGTGCCACATAGCTGCCCCCATTACCAAGTAGTTTTGATGACTGATGCTTTATAATACAGATTAAAATCTGGTATGACTAGTCCACTTTGCCTAGATTTTCTTTTCATTAATTCCCTTGATATTCTGGACTTTTTGTTCTTGCAAATGAATTTTGTTACTATTTTTTCTAGCTCTACAAAGTAATGTTTTGGTAGATTGATTGGTATGACACTAAATATGTAATTTAATTTAGGCAAAATTATCATTTTTATTATGTTAGCTCAACCCAGCCATGAACAACTGATGTTTTTCCAATTAGTTAGATCTGACATTATTTGTGTGAAAAGAGTTTTGTAGTTGTGTTCATACAGGTCCTGGGTTTGTTTTGGCAGGTAGATTCCCAAATATTCTATAAAGTCTACAGTAACTTTTTTTTTAAATAAATTGATTTATTTTTAGTTTTCAACATCATTTCCACATGATTTTGAGTTACAAATTTTTTCTCCCCATCTTTCCCCTATCCCCACCCCAAAATAGCAAGCCTACTCAATACCCCTGCCCCCAATCTGTTCTCTCTTATATTCCCTCCCAACACCACTCTAACTTTCTAGTAGGTCAAGATGGATTTCTATACCCCAGTGCCTGTATATTTTATTTCCCAGTTGCATGTAAAAAACAATTTTTTTTAAACATTTATTTTAAAAAGTTTGAGTTTCAGATTGTGTCCCTTCTTCCCTCCTCATCAGCACCCACTGGGAAGATAAGTAATTCAATATAGGTTGTACATGTGTAGTTATCCAAGTCATTTCCATAGTAGTTATATTGTCAAAGACTAACTATATTTCACTCCATCCTATCCTGCCCCCCACTTGTTCTATTTTCTCCTTTGACCCTATCCCTTTTCAAAAAATGTTTGCTTCACACTACCTTTCCCCCCAATCTTCCCTCCCATCTATAATCCCCCCTCATCTCTTACCCCCTATTTTCCTGTAGGGTAAGATACCTAATTGAGTATCTATGTTATTCCCTTCTTAGTCCAAATTCAATGAGAATAAGCTCTTCTTATTCCCTTTGACCTTCCTGCTCTTCCCCTACATTGTAACAGTTTTCTCTTGCCTCTTTTATATGAGATAATTTACACTGATCTATCTCTCCCTTCCTGCTTCTCCCAATAAATTCCTCTCTCACATCTTAATTTTAGTTTTTAGATATCGTCCCTTGATGTTAAACTCATCCTGTGCCCTCTGTCTATGTTTTCATGAACATACATATAGCCACACTCACATATATATTTATATACACATATACCCTCCTATACATATATATATACATACACACACTATATATTCCCTTCAACTAATAAGCTACAATTATTGCTTTTCCACGTAGAAATGTAAATAGTTCAATTTAAATTAGTTTTTAGTAATTTTTAATGATTAAATTGAATTAGTAATTAAAACTAATTAATTCAATTTAAAAAGTTCCTTATGATTTCTTTTTCCTGTTTACCATCTCATGTTTCTCTTGCTTCTTGTACTTAAAAGTCAAATTTTAAATTCAGCTCTGTTTTTTTTTCATCAAGAATGCTTGAAATGTTTGAAAATTCATCAAATGACCATATTTTCCCCTGAAGCATTATACTCAGCTTTTCTGGTGTAATAGTAATGGAATTCAAAGATCCCCCTGTATTGGGTTGGTTTTTGGTTTGATTGTGTTAAAACCCAGAGCTTGTGAATCCCACTTGTGGGATGGACTTGTTGATGTGAAAAAAAGAGGGCTGAACTGGGAGGAGCTGGTGCCATAAATTTAGAGAGACACAAGAAAAGAGAGAGGCAGAAGAACTTTTTGGCAGCAGTACCTTTGGAGGCAGAGAGAGACTGAGAGGATTGCTGAGGGCCACTTTGAATTGCCCAGGACTTTTGAGAGCTGTCACCCAGAGCTGCCAAGGACTGAGGAGACATGGCTCTTATGCTGGTATTTTGTCTGTCTGTTTTGATGTTTTTTGGCCAGATTTGTCCACTGGTGAAAGACAGTCCTGTTGTTGCAGAGGCCTTGGAACCTTGCTGTTGGTTCAGAGCTCCTGAGACTGTTCTGCAGACAGAGAGTGAATTCTATCCACTGGTGAAGGACAGTGCTGTTGTTGCAGAGGTCTTGGAATGTTGCTGTTGGGTCAGAAGCCCTGAAGAAGTATTTTCTTGTTGTATGTTTACAGAAATCCTGGAAGGGGGTTTTGCTAATGTTTTCAGGGGTCCTAGGACTGTTCTGCAGACAGAGAATGAATTAATGAAGACACTGGCAATGTATCTTGTGGCCTTGCTAAGCTCTGTCTCCCCAGGAACAAAGAATGCTGAGAACTCCCCTCATGTCAAGATGAAGAAAAGACCTCCATTTGGGTATTAAATGCTGTGCTTAAGCTTGTTGTAACTCTGGGGTAGATTCAATTGTTATCTAAGGGTGGGGAACTTTTGACCTTTTTTGTGTTCTGTGATTGAACAAATGAATGTACTTTACTTATGATTGGAAACTAATCTCCATTTGAGAACAGGGGCTTTGTGATGGACTAAATGAATGTACAGCCTAGGGGGGAGTAGTATTTAGAAGAGGGACTTTGTGATTGATTAAATGAATGTAATGTCCAGGGGAGGGGTAGTACTTGATTAAATCACACTTGGTAAATGCTGTATTTTGAATTATGCTATATGTTGATCTCTCTGTTCTTAATTTGTCACTGAATAAAATGGAGAGCACCTATGCTGGTATTTTGAACCTTGGGAAGTTGCCTTTGCTTGGCATTACATTACAGCTGGGTAGGTGATTCTTGGTTTTAGTTCTAGCTCCTTTGACCTCTGGAATATCATATTCAAGGGCCTTTGATCCCTTAACATAGAAGCTGCTAGGTCTTGTGTTATCCTGATTGTATTTCCACAATACTCAAATTGTTCCTTCCTGACTGCTTGCAATATTTTCTCCTTGACCCGGGAACTCTGGAATTTGGCTATAATATTGCTGGGAGTTTTCTTTTGGGGAATCTTTATCAAGAGGGGATTGGCGAATTCTTTCAATTTCTATTTTGCCCTCTGGTTCTAGCATATCTAGAATATCAGGGCAATGTTGCCTGCCAATTTCTTGAAAGATGGTGTCTAGGCTCTTTTTTTGATCATGGCTTTCAGGTAATCCAATAATTTTTAAATGATCTTTCCTGGACCTATTTTCCATGTCAGTGGTTTTCCCAATGAGATATTTCACATTGCCTTCTTTTTTTTCATTTGTTTGCATCTGTTTTATAGTATCTTGATTTCTCATAAAGTCATTAGCTTCCAATTGCTCCAATCTAGTTTTGGAAGAGTTTTTCTTTTCAGTGAGTTTTTGAAATTCCTTTTTCCATCTGGGAAATTTGACTTTTTAAGGCATTTTTCTCCTCATTTGCTTTTGGGGCCTATTTTGCCATATGATTTAGTCTATTTTTTAAGGTGATATTTTCTTCAGTGTATTTTTAGGTCTCCTTTAGCAGACTGTTGACTTGCTTTTCATGATTTTCTTGGATCATTCCCAATTCTCTTCCCAATTTTTCTCTACTTCTCTTACTTGATTTTCAAAATCGTTTTTGAGCTCCTATATGGCCTGTAATCAGTTCATATTTTTCTAGGAGGACTTTGATGCAGGAGTTCTGACTTTGCTGTCTTCTGCCCACTCCATGCCTTGTTCCTTTTTTGTCCCTGTAAGGGTTATGGGATTTAAAGATCTCCCATGCCCCATGGACGTGCTGACATAGCAGAGCAAGAGAAAGCGGAAAGCGAGAGAAAGTGAAAAGCTGAGCTAACGGTCCTGCAGTTGGCGGTTGGCGGCAGTTGCGGTTGCCTTTTTTTTTTTTGAGTTAGGACCCCTGCTGAGCACTGCCAGGGGCCAGAGCTGCTGGGAGCAGGACTTTCTGCTAAGGACTCCTGCTGAGGATTGCCAGGGGCCGGAGCTGCTGGGAGCGCGCTTCCCGGACGCTGGGTGGTTGCTGTGAGTGGGGAGAGGAGGACCTTTGCCTGAGGTAGCCTGTTCTGTTTTAAAGGCTTGAAAATGTGGGTGCTTTCTACTTTATCTACCTGTGCCAATGTCATAACTACTCTGATGGCTTTCACTTTCTGGTTTTGGGACTCAGTCT
Source organism: Petaurus breviceps papuanus (assembly GCF_028583685.1). Classification (NCBI taxonomy): domain Eukaryota; kingdom Metazoa; phylum Chordata; class Mammalia; order Diprotodontia; family Petauridae; genus Petaurus; species Petaurus breviceps. Next base: position 18,398,777 of record NW_027187360.1, on the reverse strand, counting down.
TTTGGTATCTTAATAAATTTTCTAGTTTATTTCCCCAAATGGCAAACCTGATGTATTTTGTGATGGATAATTATATCAGCATATTTATAATCTCTATAGGCATTGTGAATATGGCATTGCTGATACAGTCCCCCAAAAAGGATCATATGGTCTGTTTGTGCTTCCTCTGCTTGCTCATATTACCAGCCAATTACATCCTTGTTTCACCCCTGATCATATTGGAAATGCTTCTAGCATATCCCCATTACATATAATACTTGCTGATGCCTTTACATAGATGCTACTTATTATTTTAAGTAAGATTCCATTTATTCCTATTCTTTCTAGTGTTTTTAATAGGAATGGATCTTGTATTTTGTCAAAATCTTTTCTGTGTCTATTGAGATAATAAATAAATTTGGCAAAATTGCAGAATATAAAATAAACCCACATAAATCCTTAGCATTTCTATATAATTCTAATGAAATCCAATAGCAAGAGGTAGAAAGAGAAATCTCATTTAAATTTACTGTAGACAGGGTGGAGCCAAGATGGTGGAGTCAAAGCACAAACTTGGCATGAGCTCCCACTCCAATCACTTCCAATACATGTTAAAAATGACTCTAAACAAACTTTAGAGGTACAGAACCCACAAAGTAACAGAGAGAAACAAATCTCCCAATGAAGGAAGCCAGGCAGGCAGACAGGAAGGGTCTATGACACTGAACTTGGAGTTGAGTGCAGTCCCATGTGAGTCATGCAGTTCCAGCCCTGGGGTGGCCCCTACCTGTGGTGGCCAGAGCAGACTTCGGGAGAGTGAATCATCAGCAGCTATGGCAGTTTCCATTCTTCTCAACATATAGTAGCCAAAGTCAAAGTAAAAGGTCAGCAGGGAACTCTGGTGGTACAGGGGTGGATGGAAGAGTTCAGTCTCGCCCTAGCCCCTGGGGTGAGCAACCATTCAGAAGGTAATCACTCTTGCTTTAACCTGCTTGGATCTGGATCATAGTCTTGGGTGGTGGTCCTGGGGTGTGTAGCCAGTGAGCCAGAGCTTGTGGGGGATGTAGAGAGGGCACCCCCAATAGCTTCAGCAGCTGCAAAAACCTCAGTGATTTTGGACAAAGCTCTCTCCATTCTGGAAGTAGAGTTCTACCATGGCAAAGAAATCCAAAGTCAAGTAATTTACTCTTCATTGGAGGTAGATTCACCCTTTTCATTCTTGATATATGTAATTTGGTTTTCTTCTTTCTTTTTTTATCTTACTGACTAAAGGTCTATAAATTTTATTGGCTTTTTCATAAAACCAGCTCCTCATTTTTTAAATTAATTCAATAGTTTTCTTAATTTCAATTTTGTTAATCTCTCCTTTGGTTTTCATTATTTCTAATTTTGTATTTAATTGGGGGTTTTCAATTTGTTCTTTTTCTAGATTTTTCAATTACATGCCCAAGTTATTTACCTTGATTTTTTCTAATTTATTCATGTATGCATTCAGGGATATAAAGCTTCCTCTAAGAACTGCCTTTGCTGCATCCCACAAGTTTTGGTATATTGTTTCATTATTGTTATTTTCTTGAATCAAGTTACTGATTGTTCCTATAATTTCTTCTTTGACCCACTCCTTCTTTAAATTATTTAGATTCCAATTAGGTTTTAGTCTATCTTTCCATGGCCCTTTATGAATATGATTTTATAGCATTATGATCTGAGAAGGATGCATTTAATATTTCTTACTTTCTGCACAGAATTTTGAAGTTTTTATGACCTAGTACATGGTTGATTTTTGTGTATGTGCCATGTAGTGCTGAGAAGAAGGGATTTTCCTTTTTATCCCCATTGAATTTTCTCCAGAGTGAAAATATCTTGCCTCTCTAAAATTCTATTTGTCTCCTTAATTTCTTTCTTGTTTATTTTGAGGTTAGCTTTATCAAGTTCAGAGAGGGGGAGACTGAGGTCCCCTACTAGTATAGTTTTGCTATCTATTTCTTCATCTAATCCCCTTAATTTCTCCTTTAGGAATTTGTATGCTATGCTCCTTGGTGCATATATGTTAAGTAATGATATTGCTTCATTGTTCATGGTTCCTTTTGTCAGGATATAGTTTCCTTCCCTATCTGTTTTAATTGGATCTATTTTTGCTTTTGATTTATCTGAGATAGGGATTGCTTCTCCTGCTTTTTTTTTTTTTTACTTAACTGAAGCATAATATATTCTACTCCAGCCTTTTATCTTTACCCTGTGCTTATCCCCTTGTTTCAAATATGTCTGTTGTAGATGCATATTGTAGGATTGTGGTTTTTAATCCATTCTGCTATCTGCCTTTGTTTTATGGGAGAGTTGATCCCATTCACATTCACAGTTATGATTACTATATGTGTCTTTCCCTCCATCCTATTCCCTCCCCTGTTTATAATTTTGTTCCTTCCTTCTCCCTTCCCCTCTTTAAGAGTTTCCTTTTGACCACTGCCTCCCTTAGTATTCCCTCCCTGTGCTTCCCTTTACCTACCCCTTTCCCCTTACTACTATTTCTCTCCCTTCTAACCACCCCCCCTTCTAACCTCTCCTTACTCCTCCTACTGCCTATAGGGCACAATGGATTTTTATACTTAATGGAGTATGTTATTCCCTCCTTTAATCCAAACCAATGAGAGTACATTTCATACAGTGCTTCCCTCACTCCCTCCTTTCCCTCTATTATAATGAGTTTTGGGGTCTTTTCATGTTAGAATCTTCAGCTTAACTGACTGTGTTGATCCCTCTTTCAACCAGAACCAATGAGAATAAAGTTCATATGATGTTCATCTTCCTCCCTCCTTCCCCTCTACTATAGTATGTTTTTATGCCTCTTATTGTGGTATAATTGAACTTTTTCTGTATTATCCTTTTCTTTTCTCCCATTACAGTCTCTTTGTACCCCCTTAATAAGTTTTTTTTTAATCATCAGATTAGTTCATTTACACACACACCCTCTATCTATGTATATCCCTTTTAAATGTCATGGTATTTATATAAATTTCAACATTGACAGGTATCAGCTTCTCTTCTAGGGATGTAAACTGTTTGCTTTTATTGAATCACAAGTTATGTGTGTGTTTGTGTGTGTGTTTTCCTCATTTACCTTTTTATGTCTCCCTTGAGTCTTGTATTGGGAAATCATATTTTCCATTGAGCTCTGGCTTTTTCATCAGGAAAGTCTGGAAGTCCCTTATTTCTTTAAATGACCCTCTCCTTGCCTGAAATATTATGTTCAGTTTTTCTGGGTAGTTGTTCCTTGGTTGCAGTTCTAGCTCTTTTGCCTTATGAAATATCAAATTTTGATCGCTCTGATCTTTTAACATGGAAGCTGCTAGGTAGGTCCTGTGTAATCATGACTGTAGTTCCATGATATTTGTATTGTGTCTTTTTGGCTGTCTGCAGTATTTTCTCCTTGACCTTGTAATTCTGGAATTTGGCTACTATATTTCTTGGAGTTTTCATTTTGTGATCTCTTTCAGGAGGATTCCAGTGAATTCTATCAATAACTATTTTACTCTCTGTTTCTCGGACCTCAGGACAGTTTTCTTTGACAATCTCTTGGAGGATGTTGTCCAGGCTGCTTTTTTTCATCATGGCTTTATGGCAGACCAGTAATTCTTAGGTTATCTCTCCTGCATCTGTTCTCCAGGTCAGGTGTGTTTCCAGTGAGATATTTCACACTTTCTTCAAATTTTTCAATCTTTATGTTTTTTTTCGATTGACTCCTGATGCATCATAGAGTCCTAAGCTTTGATTTCACTGATTCTAACTTTTAGTGAATCATTTTCCTCAGTTAGTTTTTGAAGCTCCTTCTCCATATATTCAGAATTCATTTTTAGGGAGGTATTTTTTCCAGTTAGATTTTGAACCTCCCATCCCAGTTCACAAATTTTACTTTTTAAGGATTTGTTTTCTTCAGTGAGATTTTTTTTTTTCCAATTTGGTCAATGTAGATTTAAATTTATCTTCTACCTCTTTTAAAATCTTTCTCGAGCTTCTCCAAGAATGCTTTTTGGGCTTAAATTAAGACCAGTTCATATTTCCTTCTGTGGTCTCAGGTGTGAGTATAGAGTCCATGTTGTCCTCTGTATTTGGTTGTTCTTGCTCGCTATAATAAAATTGGATAGTTTTTCTTGCTTTTGATTTCTCAGCTTTTTTCTTACCCATTGTGATTGCCTATTTCCTGACGTTGCTTCTCAGGCTGGGAGCTAAGGGCCTGGTTGTTGACTTTGTGTTCTGTAGCCTCTGGGTGTCTAGATTGAGGCCAAGGCCAAGACTCTCAGTGTTTCCCCTGAGTTACCCTGAGGCTCACAGAGTAATGTGTGGGGAAAGGGTGGTCTAACCACTTCAGGTTTCCACTTCTGTACCCCTGGGCTACTCAGGGCCTGCTCAGGCAGGCTCAGAAGCTGGCAGCTTGCAGTGCTGGTATCCACAGATTCCCCTGGTGGTGCTAAGGCTTCTGGTGTTAGGGCTTTCTGACTCAACGTCCCTGGGCTTTGGGATCTCCTGCTGGTCAGGTGAACTATGGCTTGTTGGGACACCTCCAGCCCTTCACTTCAGACTCCCTACTGCTTCAGTTACACTCTTCCTATGGCTCTCCAGAGCCTGAGGCTGTTTTCACTATTTCAGGATTTTACATTAGGTGGGACATTTATCTCTGGGTTTTCTGGGTCAGGGAGGCAGAGTCAGAGCTGCTAGGGTTTACTCCAACATCTTGGCTCCTGGAGGTTCAGGTAGGTGATTTTTAAATATCCAGGCTCTGGGCCTATAGCCCCAGGAGAAGCTGCTGTCTCTGCTGCAGGCCCTGCTCTTTCTCTTACCCAGCTCTGACTGATCCTCCATCCTGTAGTGAGATGTCTGTGAATCACCCTTGCGATGGGTGAGTACACTGGCTGGGGCTTGCTTTCACTCTGCTCTAGTCTGCTCTCAGGTCCGTGCTGGTGCAGCTCTGTTTACTCCATGCTCATCTTGCTCAGACCTACATGGGCACTTTCCTGGGCAGGGAATCTGCCATGCTCCATCCCCCAGTGGATTCTGTCACTCTAAAATCTGTTCAGATTCATTTTTAAAAGGTTAGTGATGGAATTCATGGAGGAGCTTAGAAAAATTCCTGGTTCCATTCCACCATCATGGCTCTGCTGATGTATAAAATCTTACTGAAGAAAAAACTCCTTAAAAAGCAGAGTTGTCCAAATGTAAAAAGAGGTAAAAAAAACTTACTGAAGAAAGTAATTCCTTAAAAATTAGAACTGAACAAGTGGAAGCTGATAACTCCAAGATATATTAAAAAAAACAATAAACAGTAGAACAAAGTCAAATAAATGAAAAACATAGGAAAAGATAGCATATCTCATTGGAAAAACAACTGACCTGCAAAATGGATTGAGCAAAGAATTATTTGGATTACCTGAAAGCCATAATCAGAGAAAAAGTCTAAATAAAATAGCTCAAGAATTTTTCAAGGAAAACTGCCTCAATATCATAGAACTAGAGGGTTAAATTGAAATTGAAAGAATTCATTGATTACCACCTGAAAGAGACCCCAAGGTGAGAACTTCCAGGAATATTATAGTCAAATTACAAAATTCCCAGGTCAAAGAGAAAATACTTCAAATAATAAGAAAGAAACCACTCAAGTACTGTGTAGCTATAGTCAGGATCACACAAAATTTAGCAATTTCCTTGTTAAAGGAAAAAGAGTCTTAGAATATGATATTATGGAACACAAAATACCTAGGTTTACAATGTAAAACAACTTACTAAATAAATCTGAGTGCCGTCCTTTATGGGGAAAAATGGATGCTTCATGAAATAGAGCATTTTCAAGAATTTCTGATGAAAAGACCAGTGCTGAACAGAACATTTGACTTTAAAGTATAAGACTCAAGGGAAGCATAAAAAGGTAAACACGAAAGAGAAATCATAGGGGATTCAATAATGTAAACTGTTTACCTTTCTATATGGAAGATGATACATATATCTTCTAGGAACTTCATTATTATTAGGGCAGAAAGAATGATTCTACATAGAAAGTGGAACAGGAGCAAGTCAGTCATAATTTTGGGGTGATGTAAAACACACATATGGATGGAAGAGAAAAAGGAATGCCCTAGGAGAAGGGAGAGGAAGAATGGTAATTTTTTTTTTTTACATAAAAGAGACATGCAAGGAAAAACTTACAGTTTAGGAAAACGTTTTTTTTGGGGGGGTTGGAAAATGCTCTAACTTCACATCTAAGTTGGTTGCAAAAAGGGAAATATACATACATACATAGAAAATTGGTAATAGAAATCTGTCCTACTGAAGAGAGAATTAGGAGGGGAAGGGGATAACAGAAGAGTGGAGGTCATAAAAAGAAAACAGATTTAAAAAGGCAGAGCTCAGAAGCAAAACAAAATTTTGAAGGGGAACAGGATAAAGAGAGGAAGAAAAGGTTAAATGGAAGACAACAGAATAGAGGGAAATACATAGCAATTATAATTGTGAATGTGAACAGAATAAACTCACCCATAAAATTGGGTGATAAGAATCCAACAATATATTGTTTAAAATAAACACACTAGAAACAAAAAGACACATAGAGAATTAACATAAGGGGCTGAAGCAGAGTGAACTCTCCCAAACATTTAAGGAACAACTAATCCCAATACTATGGAAACTGTATTTTTAAAAAAATAGGTATAGAAGAATTCTTACCAAATTCCTTTTATTGAACAAAAATGGTTTTGATACCTAAACCAGGGAGAGCAAAAACAAAGAAAGAAAATTGTAGACCAATTTTGTTAATGAATATTAATGCAAAAATTTACGTAAAATACTAACAAAGCAATTATAGCAACATAAAATCATAAAATATGACCAGGTGAAATTTATATGAGGAATGCAGGGTTGATTCAATATTATAAAAAAACCATCAGAAAAATTGATCATTTCAATAAAAACAACAAAATAATGATTATATCAATATACGCAAAAGAAGCCTACGCTCTCTAGTGTTTTTATTAGTAATGGGTGACAAATTATAACACAAATGCCTATTGTTAACAATAGAAAGTATAGGAATCAATGGGAAGTCCTTTTAAATTGAAAAGTATCATCTATCTAAAACCTACACACTCTCTTTTTTTAAAGAGGGTAATTGGGGTTAAGTGACATGCCCAAAGTCACATGGCTAGTAAGTGTGTTAAGTGTCTGAGGTCAGATTTCAACTCAGGTCCTCCTGACTCCAGGGCTGGTGATCTATTCACTGTGCTGCCTAGCCACCCCCATCTATCTAAAACCAAGAGCAAGTATTAATAATACCAGGGATGAACTTGACGCCTTCCTAATAAGTTCAGGAGTGGATATTCATTATCACTCTTAATATTCTTAAATATTCTAACAGAAATGGTAGATAGAGCAATAACAAAAAAGAATTTGAATGAATAAAAATAAGTAATGAGGAAATAGAACTATCACTCTTTGCAGATGATATAATGGTATACCTATAGAACCCTAGAGAATCAACTAAAAAAAACAGCTGAAATGATTAACAACTTCAGTTAAGTTGTAAGATATTAAAATAAACTTATTAAATAATAAATAATCATATATACTATTGACAATATTCTTTAATTAATATAATAATAAATAAATAATAATTAATAATATTCTTTGACCCTTTCTTAATTAGGGGATGACTTGTATTCTTATAAATTTGACTCAGTTCTCTATATATTTGAAAAATTGGGTTATCAGAAACACTTGCTGTAAAAATTATTCCTCAGCTTTCTGCTTTCCCTGTAATTTTGGTTCTATTAGTTTTGTTTGGGCAAAACCTTTTCAATTTAATGTAATCAAATTTATTCATTTTGCATGTGCTAATGTTCTCTATCTCTTGTTTGGTCACACATCCTTCTCTTCTCTATAGATATGACAGGTAAATTATTCCTTGCTCTCCTGATTAGCTGATGGTATCACTTTTTATGTCTAAATCATTACGCTTTTTGACCTTACCTTGGTATAAGGTGTGAGATGTTGATCTATACCTATTTTCTGCCATACTATTTTCAAGCTTTCTTAGCAGTTTTTGTCAAATAGTGAGTTCTTTTTCAAGAAGCTGGATTTTTTGGTTTTATCAAATAGTAGATGACTATAGTTATTTACTATGATGTCTTGTCTACTGAATATGTTCCACTGATCCACCACTCTATTTCTTAGCCAGTACTATATAGTTTTAATGATTTCTGCTTTCTAATATAGTGTTAGATCTTACATAGCTAAACTACCTTCCTTTGCATCTTTTCAGTAATTCACTTGATATCTTATCCTTATTTTTCCAGCTGAATTTTGTTATTATTTTTTCTAACTGCATCAAAAACTTCTTTTGTAGTTTCATTGTTATGGCTTTGAATAAGTAAATTAATTTAGGTAGAATTGTCATTTTTGTTATATAGCTTCAGCCTACCCATGAAAAACTGATATTTGTCTAATTGTTTAGCTCCAAATTTATTTGTGTGAAATTGTGTTCATATAGTTCCTGGGTTTATATTATTTACAGTTGTTTTAAATGGAATTTCTCTTTCTATCTCTTCCTGTTGGGTTTTGTTGATAATATATTGCCATGGGTTGCTCAGTATCCATCACCTTAGCATTCAGAGACATGAATAAGAAATGACCAGGCCATGTGGATAGTTCAAGGAAGAACAATGAACTCCATTTATTGATTTTTAGGACAAGGTTTTTATAGAGCAATGAGACAAAGGAAGGGGACATGAGTAGTCTGTTATATCATGGAAGTAGCACAGAATAGATAATTTGATAAGGATTTGTAATCTAGGAGATTAAAGTCGTAGGGTAAGACCTTGTATCTAGGCCTCAGGTACCTGCTAATGCAGCCATAGTCATAAACAGATACAATTGAGAGCAAACTTCAAAGCCAAAGCTGCAATCCTCAAAAGATCACATTTAGAACTGACCATCCAAAGATTCCTGAGTGCTGAATCAAATATTTTATCTCTTAATAACTAAAATCTTGGGGTACAGCCTGTTGATCGCAGAACTCAAGTAACATCCTTGTAAGTGTAACCCATAACAAAGAACTCAGGAGCTAACTTGACGAAAAGTCGCATCTCCAAGAGATACTTGTTTTAAAGTCCACTATTAGGATTTAATATCTGAGTCCTGAACCAGACCTCTTTGGCTCCCCACAATATATAGAAATGTGAAATATACTTTTTAACTTTCTTTGCTTTTATTGGTGTTTTTTTTGTGTGTGCTTTCTTTTGCAACATGTCTAATGTGGAAATATGTTTTGTGTGACTTCACATGTACAATCAATATCCAATAGCTTGCATTCTCAAAGAAGGGTGAGGAATGGAAAAAGAGAGAATTTGAAACTCCAAATTAAAAAAAAATTGTTAAAATGACTTTCATGCCATTGGGGAATATTTAATGAAATATTAAAAAAAGTTAATTTAAACAATACTGGAAATCAAGGAGAGGTAAGAGAATATGTTGAGACCAGAATGAACAACAAAGAGATGGCTCCCATAGTCTCTTTGCAAGAATTAGGACTACAGAAAAAAGGATATATCTTAGAATGGAGGGACTGAAACTGGAATGAAAGGAGGTTCTCAACCCAAATGGTATATGCTTGTTAAGGGAGAAGGGGATATTGTCCTCTTTGCTTTTATGATAAGGATAGCATAGTGAATAGAGAACTGGATTTGTAGTAAGATGACCTGTGTTGATTCAAATCACACATCTGTTACTGCTTCTGTTCATCATTTAATCATTTAATCTTTCTGGGTTTCAATTGTTTCATCCTTAAAATGAGGAGGTTAGAGTATATTTACACTAGGGTCCCTTTAAGCTCTATAGCTATAATTAGTTTGAAAAGAAGATTTTCTAGCCAATTAGTTCATACTAATAACAGCTAGTAACAATAATAATAACAAAACAATGATAACAACTAAAATTCATATAGAATTTACTATGTGCCAGGTTCTGTGATCAGTACTTTCCAATTATTATCTCATTTAATCCTCACAACAACCCAAGAGATAGGAGCTACTTATGCTACTTATAATATTCTATTTATCTATATGACATACATTAAGCCCTCTTTAGATAATCTTAAAATTAAGTTTCCCTGAAAATGTGCAATTTTTGATTAATTTGCCTGTCCTTTTTACCTGGTGTTTTTGATATACTTGTCAATGAAAATAGCACCAAGGCCATGCTAACGCTAACATTGACAAAATTCGTGGATAGGTGGAAAGTTTCTGCTTCTTTTCCCAATAATTTCCTGCATGTCTCTTTTTGTGATGGCAAAGAATTGGAAATTGAGGGAATGCTCATCAACTGGGGAATGGCTGAACAAGTTATGATATAGGAATGTAATGGAATACTATTTCCCTAGAGGAAATGATAAGCAGACAGATTTCAGAAAAAACCTGGAAACACTTACATGAACTGATATTAAGTGAATTGAGCAGAATCAGAAAAACATTGTACTTAGTACCAACAACATTGTGTGATGATCGACTATGAGAGACTTAGCTCTTGTCAGCAATACAATGATCCAAGACAATTCCAAAAGACTCATGAGGGAAAGTGTTGTCCACATCTAGAGAAAGAGCTATGAAGTCTGAATGCAGAACAAACCATACCATTTTCACTTTTTAAAATATTTTTTTTCTTTTTGTTCTGTGTCTTCTTTTACAACATGACTAGTGGAAATATGTTTAACATGATTGCATGTATATAATCTATATCAGATTGCTTGCTGTCTTGGGCAAAGGGGAAGGGAAGGAGGGAGGGGTAAAAATTTGAAACTCAAAATCTCATAAAAATGAATGTTAAAAATGATCATTACATGTAATTGGAAAAAGGGAATACTATTTAAAAAAACAAAAATTTCCTGCTTGAAATGGTCTAGCTGTGTTACAGGCTGCTTTAGAGATCTTTTCTTTCTGGAACCTCTATGAAAGCTTCAATTTGTGATAGATATTATGCTTGGACCTAAGTAAATCACAAGGCTGAACTTTGATAGATTTCTCCTCAGCCACTGAACACCCCTAATTTAATTTCATTTGCTTTATTTGGTTTATTTGCTTGACACATTTTGAAAACATATTTCACCTTCCAGGGCACCCCATATCTCTCCTCATTTCCTTATTGCATATGAAGTTTTATGTTCTTAGAGGACAGAAATCTTATGTAATATCACATACAAGGAGATACCTATTTTTAAAAATGCTAATAAATGAAAAAGATGACAAAACATTAGTCAAAGGAACTAGGGACTTGGGTTTTTAATTTAATTTGATTCAACATTTATTAAGCAACTGTTGTGGACAGAGTACAGTGATCAATTTTGAGAGACACACAACATTTACATAATATGTATCGCCAGCTTCAAGGTGATTATAGTCCTTTGCTTTTCCCCTTCTTTGAAATATCATATCTTTTTGCTCTAAATGTGGGCTTTTCTCCAAATACAAATATTGAAGAACAAAATTTAAGATATAGAATTCCTATGATAATAAGCAACAACAAAAGTACTCATGGTCCTTGAGCTAGGTAATTCAGAAATTTGTCTGTTACTTGCCAAGTTTAGTAGTCAGGATTGAAAATGGGACTTACAGAATTGGGAATATATGAATCCCTTTAGTAAGGTATTTTAAACACACTTTTCATTTTTGCTTTCTTTCCTTCTATGGCTCCATGGTGGTCATGGTGCTCAGCTTTTCTGTTTGCTAGACAGCTTGGTGATGTTGCTGTAGTTTTTATAAATCTTAATATGCTTTGCAGAAGTAAAGGATGGCATAATTTATCACAGTTGAAAATGCATTTTGTTCAATGACAGTATAATTAGACATTCTTTTCAGCAGACACATTAAATATATACTTATGCATTAGAGCTCCTGCACCATGGATCACTTTTGTTGATTTATTCTTTATCCTTGGATTCTTGCCTGCTGATAGCCATAAAAAAACACACTTCTATATTTAAAAATAAAAGGCAGAGAAGAATGACTTCCATATGTTAACATATATCATATATAGCATACATATATACATACATGTGGTGTGTATATATACATATACACATACACTTAGCATTGGAGAACAGGATACAAATTGGCTCCATTTTTCCTTGCTCAGTAAACATTAATTATGCAGTGATCAAAATAATTTCCCATGCATAATGCTGACCTCATTCACTAGAGGGCAACAAAACCTCATCTTAAGGAACCTCCACCTTCTGCTTTCAATGACAGGCAACATTTAATAAGATGCTGCATGGATTTTATAATGAATACCCTATTAATTTTACATAAGTGCAAAGTTACTTCTGAAAAGCCAGTTATGCTTTTGAATATACATGATCTGGGCTTCGCAACAGGTACCAGGGACACTTATTCTAGTCATTGCCACCACTCAGATGGCCCTATCAGTAGGTGTGTTCATTTGTCTGTGCATTATTGTTTGAGTGAAGTTATCCTACTGAGTTCCATTTCACAAAGCCCCCTTGGAATGGTATACTGCCTTTGCAGATCAAAACGTGTGGATTTATCCACAGATCACAAAGCTAGCACTGTTCAAAAGACTTACATTGTACAGAAAGAAAATCTCCTGTTCTCTTGACTGGGCTTTCTTTTTGATCATGTGTTTTCAGATGCCTCTTATGGTCTTACCTTTCTCATTTCTGCCTCTGAAGGATGCAGATTTTCAGAGAGCAGGTGTCCTCTTAGCAAGACTGTATTGGAACTCTTCCTTGGCAGTCTGGGATACTTATTGGTAAATCCAAAAATGACTTGATCTCATCCTCGCCAAAAAATGTTTGAAGCTAATTAGTTTACTACTAGAGCTTATATTGACTTCACTAATGGAATTTTTAAAAGTTCACTTGACATAACAAAAATAGGCTGCAAGATCATCTTTCTAGCTTGTAAAGGAGAAGTGAAGCTTGTTTTGGTCTGTTGAAAAGAGGTTTATAAATGCCAAAAAATTGATTTCACAGATCTAACCAATTGAAAAATAATTATGCAACGTTTTTTCCTCTGTTCATAGATATGTTGAAAATATCAGTAGATATTTTGGAAATGAAACAAAGCTTCTATTTTTGAGTATCTTGGTCGTCTTCCTTTATACTGACAAAGACTGATTTTAGTTCCTTTTATAATAACTTTTTTAGTCTGAGATGACTAAAGAAAGATTTTCCTTTCTAGCTGAAGCATGGTATTCTACAAACACCTGGGCTCAGCATTTCTAGGTTAGCTCCTGGATGCAGTTCTGGCCTTTTTTTTTTTCCTTTCCTTGGGAATGAGTACTTTCTAAGAGCTGTTTGGATGTAGAGAATTGTATTGTTTCATAGAGTGGGGGCAATGACAAACAAATGCATTTTTCTATTCTATAGTTGACAGGTCCTTGGGATATAAAGCCAAAAGAATGTGCAACCTTGACATATGTGCATGGCTCCAAGGGCTATTTCCAATGTGAACTTGGTGTCCTTATGCTCAAAGTCCTTAATCATCTGTCTTTGCTGAACCTGGTGAAACCTCTGAAATACCCATTGGTGTCTTTTCTCTTTCCTTTTTTCTTTTCACTTTTTTCAGGAAGTAACATCTGGGGGTTTGGAATGTCAGTCAGTAAGTCAGTCAACAAGCATTTATTAAGTGTTTACAATGTGCCAGATGAATGGGTTGCAAACAGTGGCAATGGCAGTAATAGATGAGCAGGGTTCTGGGGCCCCCATCTCAGCCTGAATGCCTCGTTAACATGTCTGCCTCCTTCCCAAACAGTGCAGCAGCCAGGGCCCCTGCCCACTGAAGTATTTAACAATTTTCTTTGAAATGTAACTCATTATACAAAGCAGAACTAAATAAAAAATACTCCAGAGAGGGAACAGATTGTTAGATATAGATTAGATGTGGAGCCTAATCTTTCACAAGCATTAAATATTTAGCATAATCACACCACAGGTGACAGGAAGACGTCTGCATTGTTTAATTAGACTTAATTAAACATAAGGAAAAAATCTAATAATAATTTGGGTCAAGATCTTAAATTGATTACAAAACCTCCCCTTTTTGAAGTACCTTTGTATTACACAACTATGTCTCTTCCCTTTGTTAACTAGAGAGCCAGTGTGTAAGGGTTAAAGCCCTTGGAAAAAGCAGATTGAGCCACTGGAGATCCTACAAGCTTAAACCAGTTGGTTGAAGATCAACTGAGTTGTAGTTGTAAGTAGCTCTGTCAATAATAAAAATAACAACAACAATAATAATGATAGCTGTCATTTAAATTGTGCTCTAAGGTTTGTGAAACATTTTACAAACATCACATTTTATCTTCAAAACAACTCTGGTAGGTAAATACTGCTATGATTCCCATTTTCTGATGAGGAACCTGAGCCAGAGGTCACATAGTGTCTGAAGCAGGAGCTGAACTCAGGTTCAAATTCAACATCCTCTCCACTGTGCCATTTGCCTCTATTCTTGGGGAGAATGCTGGGACTAAGAACTAGCTCTAAGATCGGGGTAAACCATGAAAACTTTGCTCCTTAGCATCTGAGAAATGGGGATAATGAAACTTATACTATCTGTCTCACAAACTGAGTGAAACATATTTTGTGAATTGTATGGAGCATATTAAAGTGTATTATTGCTATCATTATATTTTTATTTAACAAGGAGCAAGCTGGCCATATTCAGTCACATTAGTAGAAGATTGCTTTTCAGTTGAAGAATTATTGCTATGGAATCACAGTGTTAGTGTTGGTATGGGTCTTTTCGGTGTGGAAACTGAGGCCTAGGGAAGTATAGTGAATTGACCAAGATCAAGCTGCCTGTAAGAAGTAAAGTCATTACCCAAGCCCTGATCTTCTGACTCTCAATTCTTGTGACTTTGCAATGCTTATTTTTCTCATAACAATAAAAAAAATCATCTGCTTAACAGTGGATATATAGTACCTCCAAATCTTTTGAAGCATTGAGGAGGTATTGTTTACTAGAAATTAGGGGATATGCTTATGATTTTAGACATTCAGTGTATTAACATTAAGGTTTGCTTATAATTCACATTTACAATTTAAGTTAAATGGGGGAAAAGCAGTTTAAAACTACTGTTGAATGATAGAACACTTACACAGAACATTTTGAGTCATATTTTGGCTAAATTGTTAAAATATCTTCCAATACTAATTATGCCTAAAAACTGTTTTAGTGCAGTTGAATATAAATACTATATATAAGAAAACTTTAAACTTTATTACTTAATATTGTAATAATAAACTTTAATAACACTAACTGCTGGAGATAGTGAAGTTATTATTTCAATTACCCACATCATATGTCCCTGTAATGAAATAAGAGAGGATATAACATTAAACCTAGGCAGTCTCCCCTTCTTAGAGAGGAGAAATACCCAATCCATCAATCAGGTAATTAAAAACTGGCATATGTACCTTTAAAAATACATATTTTTTTTCTCATGTGAATGTCTCTCCTTGTTGACAGGTACCTTGTCTCCCAAGCCATGTTCAGAAACATAGGTTTTAACAGTTTATTCTCAAAAGGAAATTAGGAGATTTGTAGATATGTTACTTTCTTATGACAGATGGATGGGAGTTACAAACTCCCATTTGCTTGAAGGCACAGGATCTGTTACCCAGGATCCCATTGAAATGACTATTTCTGCAATGGCGAAGTGAAACTTATAGAGGATTGTTTATAGAAACCCCATAGGCTGTTTTATTCTTCTAAATATCTGGAAATAAATTTCCATTTGTTAGTAGAGTCATAGCTAGATTGGGCACTGAATATCTAAAGGCCTGCTAGAATTGAGTAACCTTGGAATCTTTCTGCTGAATTCCTTTGCACATTTTTCTTTTGAAATGTCTTAGATTTTTTTCCCTTCCTCTCAATTTCAATTACCAATTAAGTCCTGGCCTTGGATAGATCCTGGTCACCTCATGCTTTTATCGCTAAGAAAAGCCTTTCACCTGACCTCAATGACTTTCTCATCTTAATTTTTTCCACTAATTTTCCTTAAATAATGTTTGCAGCACTCATTCCCTTGCTTACAAAAAGCTCTAGAGTTCTCCATCCTATGAGATACATTCTAAACTATTAAACTGTTTTTCAAGATCTTCCAAAATCTGGTCATATGCTATGTAGCCAGATGTATCTCCCACTGTATATTAACCTAAGTTTATACAGGCAAAAATATTTTCCTAAATGAGCCCAGAAAATGTTTTGCACAGAATTCAGTGTTCATTCCTTAAATGAAAGTTCTACAAACAATGTTCCCTTGTCCTGTAATGACCTCCCCTTTCCTATCAATTTATTTAAATTCTATCAATCAAATTAATAAATATTCTATAATTAAAATTAGAGGAAAAACAATTTTCAGATAAATGGAATGGTCCACATATTTTACTTGAAAGGTCAAAAAGAGGGGTTAGTGTTTATCACATATTCAAAAGCAACAGGGAGCACAATTTCTTGAGAAATATGATCATCTTCTATTTCAGCATACATCATAAACATTTGCAAGGAGACAACCATGATGATAATTTCAACTTTTATGCCAACATCTGTTGAAGAAAATGAGGAAGTAAAAAGTATAAGAAGACTTTATCAAATTTCAAATTGCATAACGAAGAAATAGTCATTAAACTGTTTGGTAATTTGATAGGAGCAGTTAGGTGGCATAGTGGATAGAGTACCAGGCCTGGAGTCAGGAAGACTTGAGTTCAAATATGGCTTAAGATACTTACTAGCAGTGTGACCCTGGACAACTCACTTTTCCTTTATTTGCTTCAGTTTCCTCATCTGTAAAGTGGGGACAACAATGGCACCTATCTCCTACAGTAGTTATGAGGATTGAATGAAGATAATAATTGTAAAGACCCTAGTACAGTGTCTGACACATTTTCAGTGCTAGGTAAATGTTAGCTGTTATTAGCTGTTATTACTGAAAGGGGGAAAGCAAAATAGATTAGTGAAAGCAGCTAGATAAACAAAGAATGAAACACATTTAAAAGCACATTAGCATTTGGCAAACCAAAAGAAACAAATCAGTTTGTGAAGGACTCCCTTTTTAAGAAGAACTATTGGGAAAACTAGAAAACAATTTGGTAGAAATTATATTTAGACAAATATCTTACACCATATGCCACATTGAGCTCAGAATGCATACATGAATATAAAACCTGAATATAAAAGTTAGCATCATAAAAAATGTTACAAGAGAACAAGATCAGGTACCTTTCACAGCTATATATAGGAGAATCTTTAACCAAAGTGAGGAAGGAAAAAATCTTTAAATAAAGAAGACAATTTTGATAATATACCTAAAATAAAAATGCTTTTGCCTGAATAAAATTATTTATTACAAAATTAGAAGGCAAATGGTAGAGTAGGAAGGATATTTACATCAAATATAATTGATTAAAAGTAATATATCATTGCCTCTAGGACCAAAACATAAGGAACTTGAAGCAAAGATATATAACCCATGCTTCAAAACCAACTTGCATGGAGCTATTCTAACAACCCAACATAACCTAGAAAGTTAGAAAGGGAAATCTGAGGGAACTGGATGGAGGTTGACCTAGAGCCTCTATGGGTAAATCACCAGTGGTGTAGCTAGGCGACAATGATAGGAGTTGCAACAGTTTCAGAATTTCTCAAGTTAAAGATGGTAAGGTGACCTGACAACTACTCAGAAAGATATTAAAGGAAATCTATGTGCTAACACTAGATGCAGGGCTAGACACTGTTTGGTCATTCCATTGTCTCTACCCACTTCTGACTCATAGTTCAAGGGCAGAGAGGAACATTTTCAGTCTGGAGATTGGGATCCCTAAGGAGCAATGTTGCTGTAGGTCACAAGAGATAGGGGACCCTGAGGAACAGTATCACTTCTGGTGCCAAGGAATCAGAGACCCTGAGAAACAGTATCATTTCTAGCTCCAAGGGTTTAGGGAACCTTCCTGGTAAGGACCAGAGGGGAGAGTGGTAGCCATACCTCTCCCCCAATCACAACACCTTATAACACCAAAAATATCCAAACCCCCAGAACTAGTTCTGAAAACACCAGTGTAAAAAAAACAAACAAACTGAAGCTTGAGACAGACCTTCCTTTCCCTTTCCCCTTGCTGCAAGAAAGACTATCATTAACATAAAATTCCAAATAAAGAAATTGGGTAGAAAAACAAGCCAACAACAACAGCAACAACAAAAAGCTCAATCATAAAAAAGCTGCTATGGTAGCTGTGATAGAAAGGTTAAGACAGAAACTCAGAAGAAAGCAATCAAGTCAAAATAGCTACAAGTAAAGCCTCAAAGAAAAATCTGAGTTGGACACAAACTGAACAGGAATTCCTGGAAGAGCTAAAAATGAATTTAAAAATTAAATTAATTGTAGAAAAAAATTAGCTTAAGAAATGAAAGCAAAGGAGGAAGGTTATTAAAAGACAGTGAAAAACTTTTTAAAAAGAGACTAAAATACTAAATAAAAATATAAAATTTTAAAAATTAAATTGGCCAAGGGGTGGCTAGGTGGCACAGTGAATAGAGCACTGGCCCTGGAGTCAGGAGGACCTGAGTTCAAATCTGGCCTCAGACACTTAACACAGAACTAGCCATGTGACCTTGGGCAAGTCACAACTCCAATTGTCTTACCTCTTCCCCTCCCCCTCCAAAAAAGCAAAGAGAAAAATGTAAAAAAAAAAAATTAAACTGGACAAATGGAAAAAGAAGTATAAAAACTCAATGAAGAAAGTAATTCTTAAAAAAAATTGTAATTAGGGGTGGCCAGGTGGCACAGTGAGAAAGAGCACTGGCCCAAGAGTCGGGATGACCTGGGATCGAATCCGGGCTCTGATACTTAGCACCACATCTGGAAATAACTGGCCATGTAACCTTGAGCAATTAACCCCAATTGCTTTTAAAAAAAAGTTGTAATTAGGTAACTGAAATCTAATGACTCCAAAAAACAGTAAAGCAAAATTTAAAAATGGAAAAAAAGAAAAAGTGAAATATTTCACAGAAAAAACAACTCACCTAGAAAATAGATCAAGGAGAGATAGTTTAAGAATTATAGGACTACCTGAAAGCCATGATCAAAGAAAGAACCAAGATATTATATTTTAAGAAATTATGAAAAACTGCCCTGATATCTTAAAAGCAGAGAGTAAAATAGAAATGGAAAGAATTCATCACTCACTACCTGAAAGAGATCCCAAAATGAAAATTCCCAGGAATACTATAACTAAATCTTTTGCATCATCATTTGTCAACAAATCAAAGTGTTTATTTCCATTTTATAAATCCTCTCTTAGGTCTCATCCCAGTCTCCAGTCCATCTCTGCAGAGTGTATTAAGAGATGCTTCTTTGTTGTCCCAACAAAATGTACAAGTCACCTGAATTCCAAGAAGTCAAGATACAGAAGTCAAAAGAACAAGTGGAGCAAATGATGGAATGTGAGATTCCAAAGGATGCACTTCACTGTTTCACTGTTATTCTTTTGGAAGTCCTTTTTCTGTGTTCAATTCGGTCCCCTTGTAAATGTGTGAGCAGAATGTCTCTTCAATGAGCACAGTGTCTGTAAAAGGAAGCATCAAGATAAATATGCTGAGGATAGTGGGTTCCTTCAGGCATGTTGCAGGAGTTCAGTTTGCCTTTAGCTGTGTGAAGCAAAATAAGTAGGAAAAGAAATTTTGTTCTTTGGAAACATATTCAAATAAGCTTTCTTTGTGGAAGCTCCCACTTTGACAAAGATCCAGGAATTGGGTGTTCTTATGATTTTAACATAATTTTAAAATAATTGCATCTCATAATTAAAGGCAGGGAGAACTAAAGCTTTAATGGGAACAAAGAGGCAAATGTCAAAAGAAACATCTTTAAGAGGTTCCTGAGTATCCTGGTCTGGGCTTCCCTTTACAAGGTCAGCATTAGGAGAAGTAAGCATTAGGCCCTTAGGAACCTACCATAGCCTGACATAGTGCTCTCGACTATGTGGCTAACATTCTCCAAATGCAAAGGGTCAGAGTATAGTTTCACTTCAAAACTGCCAACGCTTTAGCAGATGCATCAATATCTAACTAGGACTGTTTCTCCACAATAATGAGGACAATGGCCTATAGGAAAAAGGGAGATCAATGATTTCCCCCAGCTTTGTTTTGCCATTGTAAGACATTTGCAGAAGAGAGAAATGTCTGAAATGAATGGAATTACTGGACTGGCATCAGGGAAAGAAAAAGATCATATATTTAGAGCTGTAAGATATCTTAGAAGCCAGTTAGTTCAACCTCATCATCTTGTAGATGATCAAACTAGATAAAGTCTAGAGAAATTAAATAACTTGATCAAAGTCATAGAAATGGTAAGTGGCAGAATTAGAATTAATGACCAGGTTCAAATTCAACTCTCTTTCCACTGTACTACGATAAGGCAAGCTTTTACTGATAGAATCATTAGCTTGGAACCAGGGAAAGTCCTTTATGTAGTTAGTGGCACAGTTTAATTTGAGAAACACCTGCCTCCATACTTCGACATATGCTACCATTAGGGTTACTTCCATTGATTGTCAGGAGTCTCAAAAGATTTTGTTTTTGATCACACATATTTATCAGTTTCAAAAAAGGGTACGTCCACTATATATTGACTTATATATAAATTATATGTATTACTTTGACACTAATAATTTATGTACATTATGAAACACACAAAAATAAAAATATTAAAGGATAAAATAATATTTGATCCTAGAGCCAATAAGGCCATTGGAGTTTATTGAATAAGTCAATGATATGGTCAAACCTGCATTTTGGGAGAATCATTTTGGCAGCTACATGTAGGATGGATTGAAAACAAGAACTTGAGGCAGTGTGATGTACAAGAAGGCCATTGCCAAAAACTAGGCAAGAAGTGACAAGGGCCAGAATTAAAATAGTAGTTATGTGAGTAAAGGTAAGAGTAAAGATGTGAGAGATTGAATGGTGATAGAAATTATGGATTTGGATTGAATATGTAGGGCAAATAAGGGGGAGGAATCCTGGACTCACAACAACAGCAAGGTTTTGAATGTGAGTGATTGGAAAGGCCGTGGTCCCCTCAGCAGTAATTGAAAAGTCCAGAAGAAGGTTGGATTTAGGAATAAGGAGGATGGAATGACATTCCTTATGCAGATCAAAACCCATCTATTCATTCTTTCACACGACTCACTTGGTCTGCCAAAAATGAGAAAGGTTTTGGAGTCAGGGTTTTACTCTCTTGCCATTGCCCTGGAATATGGAACTAGCCATTGAGATGCCTACAGCAAAAGGTTATCTGGTATTCAGGGTGTGGATATTCTGAGGAGAGGAGTGTTTTTCTAAAGGTACCTACTAAGTCATGGCTACCCAGGGCAGAAGGGGAGAGGTTGGAAGCTTATACAATTTCAGTAGATAGGGGAGTGATAGGCAATAATGAATGATAGGAAAGGTATAGTTGTAGTGATAAGGCCCAAAGTTGATTACTGTGTAGGAGGTAGAATAAAACCAGGGGTGTGTTGGTAAATGTTTAATAAACAATATAACAGGAAAAAAATTATTTGCTTAACAATCTTTTAAGGTTAATCTGTATTATTATAATTTTCTCCTTTACTTTCTTAAATCTACAACCAACAAAACAATAAATCAAGCCCTGATTTTTGCCAGTTCTCTAGTTTTTCCAGTAGCATCGCCAGTTTCCAGGATTTACATACTCACACTGCAAATGTAACGGTCTCCTCCTTGAAGCCAGAAACCCATCTGAATTAGCTCCAGTACACACTTGGATGTAAGATAGGATGCCCTATATTCTCACATTTGTGTTGGTTGACCACTTATTTTCCCCTTAGGGTCATCGTCAACCCCTCAGGTGTGAAGGGATTCCCAGTGAGATACCAGTAGGATAAAATATTACAAGTCCTTGAAGAAAAATAAATGTGTTTCCTGAGAAATGTTAACATTTGGGACTATATAGGACATATGGGTCCCAGCCTCCCAAATCTTCAAATCCAACTCATGCTCTTCCCTTCACCAATCTTTGCCACCATGCTGCCTTATTCTGTACTTCCTCTTCCCCAGCTTTCCATTGAAGGGAGAGGACACAGCTTTCCTCCTTTCTTTTCTTTTTAATATTTCTGTCTCCAGCTTTTACTTTAAACTTAGCAACTGTCAACAAAAAAACCAAACATTTAAATATTAAAAAATATAAGAGAGTTATGTTTGAAACCATAAAAAATTTGTCCATAAAGGTTTTTATTTTGTTTTGCTTTTTGAGATTAGATATTCATATCTCACCCTAGTTGAAAGTGAAGCAACCACTCACCAATCAGGTCCTAGTATTAATCTACAGAGGAACTTTAACATGCTTTGTTTTTCTGACCTGGCCTGGTTCATCCCTTTATAAGCAGCCTGGTGGTCCTGCAACTCTAGGACTCACCATATTGGTGTCAGATTTAATGTAGTACTCAGTCAGCTTTATTGGTACTGTATCTAGGATCTACAATTCAACAAGCCACCAACCTCAATCTCTCCTAGTAGCAAGGTACAAGTCTGTGCCACCTTGCAGAGCCTACATACAGTTATTTTAAAGTATATATTAAAAATAATGAAGTGATGATAAAATCCCCCTATTTATTTGAGAATACAAGGTTTTTTTTTCCAGTTTCTTTTTTATTTTTAAAGCAATTGGGGTTAAGTAACTTGCTCAAGGTTACATGGCCAGTTATTTCTGGGTGTGGTGCTAAGAATCAGAGCCCAGATTTGATCCCCAGGTCATCCTGACACTGGAGCCGGTGCTCTTACTCGCTGAGCTACCTGGCCGCCCCTAAGCAATTGGGGTTAAGTAACTTGCTCAAGGTTATACGCCAGGTGTTTCTGGGTGGGTGCTAAGTGTCAGAGCCCATATTCGATCCCCAGGTCATCCCGACACTGGAGCCGGTGCTCTTACTTGCTGTGCGACCTGGCCGCCCCCTTTTTTCCAGTTTCTTGAAAGACTTTGAAGAGATGTTAGATGCATAACAAGATGCAACACCCCCAGCCCCCCAAAATCAACAGATGATCTTAGTTGTGAATATCATCTGGGTTAAAAAAGGTATCAGCACATTTTCCTGGTAATCAGCAGAGTAGGCATAGTAACAAATTAACTTTTGAGAGTATATGACAAGGTATAAAGTGTGTGATGTTGATAAATGTAGAGGACAGGAATTGTCGGTTTGAGCATCTGTGTAGAAATAGAATAAGAGCTTCATGCAACCATGAGGAAGCTCAATGAATATTAATTTGTATGAGATAAACTATGTTAGAGGAGTGTAACTCCCTAGGCTTTCCTAGGTCATATTTTAAACTCTGATTCTGTGATCATACTAAGGGAGGGACTCTCAAGTTATAGGCATCTAGGTAATGTGTTCCAGAACAGGGAGGAGGTAGATGCTAGTTGTTCTTGGGGTCTAGAACTGTCTCCTATAGGAATAATGATAACATTTGGGGATGAAAAATACTATAAGTGCATAGGGTCCACTCTTTGAAGATCCCTTCAGTTAAAGTATTAATGGTAGATGTAGTGGAGAACTGGTATATCTCTGAATGCCAGAAGCATCCATGCACAAAAGAAGAGAACTTCGTTCAGAGCTGCTGATGAATGGGGCACAATCATACCCAGTGCTGAGGGTGTCGGCTTGACAGAAAGAAGAAAGAGATTGAGTATATGTGGGTCATTTAAGCTTTCCCTCTCCAATCATAATGACATAGCAGGTTTTCTAAACATCTTTATTATTAAACTGCAAGAGAATGATGGGTTTTAAATGATATATGAAAGGGAAAAGTTGTAGTTACTAGTGTGTATGTATGTATGCATGTATGTATACATATAAATGTTTACAGATATGTACACACATACATTCATAATTATATATTATATGTATAAACATACATGCATACATACATACATATCTATGTCTATCCCATAATCTTACAACCAGTATCAGAAGCAGAAGGTGAACTCAGATTTTCATGACTACAAATCCAATGTCTCCTAGGGGTTTCTTCCTCTCACCCATTAAGACCTTATTATCTACCACTTCTACTCAAATTAGTTAATTAGTTTGTTGGTGACCCTGGGCCTCTTGAAAAAATCTTGAAGAGTAAGAAGAGATAGCATTAATTGTAGTAAGAGATAAAGAGGGAAAGTTAAAAAAAAACAACAGCAACAATAACTGGGCTCTTAAAAATGAGGATAGTTCTACATACAGGTCTGGCCAGGTCAGTGCAGTGATGCTTGTTCAATAGTAAAAGACTGATCAGAAAGGACAGATGGGAATGCCACTGTATACCGTAGGGTGGGCAAGAGATAAATAATTTGAAAGGAGTGCTTCCAAAATGTGCAGGTGAGGAATTCCAAAATTCTGGGAACTATAAGTAAACTTTAAAATGTTTCCTAACTGCTGCCTTGTTTGGAGACCCCAGTGGGAGGAGAAGAAGACGTAGGGGCAATGTTTCGTGTTTGTACACATTGTCTTTACCTCCCTTTGGTCCTCAGTGCAGGACTTTGAGAGGAATCCCATTCTGTTCTATTTCATCCTATTTCTTCACTACACATGAATGACGAGTGAGTCTCTAAATCTTAAAAGTAAGCCTTCTCAGGTAGTTTGCCTTTCAAAATCATCACTGCGTTTGTGATTAACTTATTTTATACATTTGCTGCTAACACCTGTATTTCCAG
Source organism: Petaurus breviceps papuanus (assembly GCF_028583685.1). Lineage (NCBI taxonomy): Eukaryota > Metazoa > Chordata > Mammalia > Diprotodontia > Petauridae > Petaurus > Petaurus breviceps. The sequence goes on along the minus strand of NW_027187360.1, from coordinate 18,374,039 downwards.
GAAATCCAAAGCAATTTATCTGGGAGATGAATTCAAGCTCTTGAACAAACTACACAGAGAATTATGATTGAGGCTGAAATTCAAGAAGAAATGAAAAGTTGTAATGGAGTCCAATAAGTCTTGAGCTATTTGCTATTTTTATAAGTGGGGTAGAAGAGATCTATGTTATCTGAATGGTTACCATTTTAGCTTTCTTTGCTATCATAGCCTTTGTTCTAAAGAGTTCAATGACAGTCCCTTGTTATGTCAGAAACAATGCAAACGCTGGAGTTATTTAGCATTTCATTTTTCTTTAAGCCTATTTGGCATATTAAAAATGGCATGTCCAACACGGCACACTGAGCCAAGGGACATTTCTTCAACTCTTTTTCTTAGTGTTCCAAATCATAAAGCCCATAAAATTCTGCTTTCATTGCCAAATTTGCATTGGCTTATCCTCTACTTCCCAAATAATACCACCTATTTGTAGACCACATCTTTTTTCTTCCCTAAAGGGTAGCAGTCTGATGTATTGGGAGGAAACCTGGACTTTGAGTTGGGACCTCTTGCTTTAAATCCCTCCCAATCTGAGGCACTATGATAATTTATGAAGCATTATTTTATACCTGTGAGTTATTTTATTTTCCAGAAAACTAGTCATGGAAGATATTGTGATTACTGTTTTATAAATGATTTAATTGAGTACCAAAATAATTAAGTTCCTTTTCAAAATTTTCATATCAAGTTAGGCACTAACACTTCCATATCAAGTTAGAACTAGGAATGAACACATACCTTCTGGTTCTCAATCCACTATTCTTTCTTATATATCATTCTACTTACTCTTTACTTTTCTTCGCCTACTGTGGCAAGTTAAAAAATTTAAGAAAAATGACAGCTTGCATCCTCTCCAAGCACTTCTTACAACTGAGAGTGGGGGCTGAGAGGTGGGAAGGTGTCTGAGAGACAGTATGAGATTTCCTTTGTGCAAGTTGTTGCTCGGTTGTTTCTGTCATGTCCAACTCCTCTCGAATCCATTTGGGGTTTTCTTGGCAAAGATACTAGAGTGGTTTGCCATTTCTTTCTCCAGATCATTTTATACATGAAGAACTATTTTCCACAGGTTTAAGTGACTTGCCCTGGGTCTCACAGCTCACAAGTGTCTGAGGACAGGTTTGAACTCAGGAAAATGAGTTGCCCTGACTCCAGGTTCAGAATTCTATCCATTGTGCCACCCAGATGCCTTCATTTTGCATACCCCTTCCTGATTTTTATCAGATTCATTGCAACTTCTTTTAGGGCTTAGAAACATGAATCAATATTGCTTGTTCCATAACAATTCTTAATCAAATAATTCACTGATTCATTCAACAAAAATTTAGTGAGTCTACAATATGGAAAAGCTATGCTAGACACTGAGAGAGACACCAAAGAAGCAGAATGAATGTTTATTACATTCCAACACCCTACAGATTCATATTAAGACAACCCCTTGGGAGTGCTGTACTCCCCAGTGGAACGTTCTCAGTTGGCATTCCACCCAAGTATATTGAAGTTTGAGGTGGGTCTACTCCTAAGGAATGCATAATGGAGGGACCCTCCCTACTCCCACATTAGGCAAAAATAACTTCTGACTAGTCCTTGCCAGCCTTGATGACTCAGGGGGGTTCATACTGTGTATTTAATGATTGGATATTGAAACATGGATATGTTAAAATGAAAATTTCTGTCCCTCAAACTTCTTCTTCTTCTTCTTCTTCTTCTTCTTCTTCTTCTTCTTCTTCTTCTTCTTCTTCTTCTTCTTCTTCTTCTTCTTCTTCTTCTTCTTCTTCTTCTTCTTCTTCTTCTTCTTCTTCTTCTCCTCCTCCTCCTCCTCCTCCTTCTTCTCCTCCTTCTGCTCCTCCTTCTTCTCCTCCTTTTCTTCCTCCTCATCTTCTACTTCTCCTCCTCCTTCTCCTTCTCCTCCTCCTCTCCAACCTCCTCATCCTCCTTGCTCTCCTGATTCTTCTTCTAATATGCATTTCATTAAATGTTTCCCAATTGCATGTTAAATTTTTAAATATTCTTTTAAAAAAATTAAGTTTCAAATTCTTTTCCTCTGTCCCACTACTCCTCTCTTCTTGATAAGGCAAGCAATGATTTCCATTATATATGTGGTCATACAAAACCTATTTTTATATTATCCATTTTGCAAAAGAAAACACAGATTAAAAAAGAAAACAAGAAAAATAAAGTTTAAAAATTCAATTTGCATTCAGGGTTCAAGTCTCTCATTGGATGTAACGTTATTCATCATGGGTCCTTTGAAATTGTCTTGGATCATTCATTGTATTGATCAGAGTAACTAAGTCTACAGTTGATGGTCCTGAAAATATTGCTGTTACTGTTTGCAACATTCTCCTGGTTCTGCTCACTTCAATTTGTATAAGTTCATATAATTATTCCTATGTTTGTCTGTTTTTGGTACTCTCCCCCAGTTCTACTTTTTAAGTATTTTTTTTCACTGAACTTTTGCATCTTCTTTTCCTTTTAGTTCCTTTTGGGCTACTCTGCTTTTTGAGGAGTTTTTTTTTCTTTATTAAATTTTTGTATCTTCCTCCTGTTCCATGATTTGCTCCTTTTTGTTCCTAAAATAGGAGTCTAATGTTGGAATCTTCTGTCTGCTTTGTTTCCTTTGCCTAGTCATGTTGCCCCTCAGTCACTTGACCCCTGGGCTTTTTGCCACAGTAGGACTCTGCCACCAGACAGGGGAGCTTTCGTCCCAAATACTGGGGTTTTCTCAGCTGCTGGAGGTATTAGTAGGGTGCCCTCTCTGAGGTCTGCACACGCTCTGGCAAACTGGACACACACCTCAGGACCTCCACCCTAGACTGCAATCCAGATCCAAGAAGGTTAAAGCAAGAGCAATTACCCCTCAGACTGGTGCTTGGTCCCCCTATACTCTGCAGGCCAGGAGCTGAAGCTGCCACGTGGCGCTGTCTGGCTGTGCCGGTGTCTCACCGGCTTCTCGCCCTGGGAGCAAAAGCCATGCACTCCCACTTACTGGGTCCCAAAATCCAGACCGCACCAACCTCTCACTTTGTCCTATGCATCTATGTGTTGATAAATCTGGAAATGGCCATAGCTGCTGCTGATCTGGAGTTCCTCTGGCCAGCAGCTGGTCAGGCCCACCCTGGGTCTAAAGCCTTGGTGTGGAACTGGTCTCAGCTCCCAGAGCACTGTGCTGGCCAATTCCTGCCAGCCTGCCGGGCTTCCTCAGCGAGAGGTTAGCTTCTCTGTGTCATTTTGTGGGTTCTGCAGCTCCAAACTCTGTTTAGAGTCCCATTTTTACATGGATTTGGGAAGGTGGAAGCCGGAGCAGCGGGGAAGTCCTGCTTCTACTCCACCATCTTGACTCTGCCCCACCCCCCATAATTTTCTTACATCACTCATTTCTTTTTTTTCAAATTAATTTATTTAATTTTAGCTTTCAGCATTCACTTCCATAAACTTTTGAGTTTTAGTTTTTCTTTCTTCCCTCACCCCCCCCCCCACCTCTCTTAAATTACAGACAATCTGGTAAATGCTCTACATATACATTCTTATTAAACATATCTTCTTCACATTATGAAGTTATTAAAGAAGTATTAGAATGAGTGGGAGAAACCATGAAAAAAGAAAAAAAAAACAAAAACAAAAACAAAACAACAACAAAAAGAGAGAGCAAATAGTATGCTTTGATCTACATTCAGATTCCATAGTTCTTTCTTTGGATGTGGATAGTATTTTCCATCATCAGTCTTTTGGAATTGTCTTAGATCATTTCATTGCTGAGAAGAGTCAAATTTATCAAAGTTAGTCATCACCCAATGTGGCTGTTACTGTGTGCAATGTTGTCTTCTTTCCATTCATTTCACTCATCAGTCTTCTCCTAGTTCTGTTCACTGCACTCAGCATCAGCTCGTATAAATCTTTCCAGGATTTTTTTCTAAAGTATGTCTGTCTGCTCATCATTTCTTACAGAACAATAATTTTCCATTACATTCCTATGCCACAACTTGTTCAGCCATTCCCTAGTTGATGGGCATCCCTTCAACTTTCAATTATTTGCCACCAAAAAAGAGCTGCTAGAAATATTTTTTGTACATGTGGGTCCTTTTCCCATTTTTCTGATATCTTTTTTTTAAAGCAATTGGGGTTAAGTAACTTGCTCAAGGTTATACGGCCAGTTATTTCTGGGTGTGGTGCTAAGTATCTGAGCCCGGATTTGATCCCCAGGTCATACTGACACTGGAGCTGGTGCTCTTACTCGCTGAGCCACCTGGCCGCCCCTTATGATATCTTTTGAATAAAACCCTAGAAATAGTATTACTGGGTCAAAGGGTATACACATTTTATAGCCCTTTTGGCATAATTACAAGTTGCCCTCCAGAATGGTTGCATCAGTTCACAGCTCTACCAAAAAAGCATTTGTGTTCCAATTTTCCTACATCTTTTCCAATATTTTTAATTTTCCTGTTTTGTCATGTTAGCCAATCTGACAGGTGTGATGTGATACCTAAGAGTTGTTTTGATTTGCAATTCTCTAATCAATTGTGATTTAGAGCATTTCTATATTATTATATGTAACTTTAATTTCTCCATCTCTCATTTTTGTCCATCAGTTTTTCATCTACCACTAATCTCTATTTCTTAAACTCTTTTGGAATTCTTGTTTAGCTTGTGTCCAATTTGCAGTTCTTTCTTTGAAATTTTGCTTGTAGCTATTTTCATATCATTGTCTTCTTCTGAGTTTGTGCCTTCATCTTCTCTGTCATGTAGTGCATTTTTATGGTTAAATTAATTGTTTTGTTTACTCATTTCCAGCTTATTTCTTGATTTTGAATTTTATTCTGTACAGCTGTCATAGGTAGGCATTGTCCAAAGCATCAGGATATTTTAAGCTGTTGTTTTTCGAGCTAGTTCTGGGAATCTGCAAACTGTTTTGGTGCTTCCAAGGTAGTGTGATCCAGGAAGAGGTTTGGTCACTGCTCTTCTGGTCTGCACTCTGGTCTTTACTCAGGAAGAGTCCCAACTTTCCTATAATTGCATTCCTCTTGTCCCTGGAACTGTGAACAGGTTCCCTGCTCCCCTGCAGTTGCGAATACTAGTGCTTTTCTCTGTCCTGGAACTATTCTTTTTTGACTGATCATAGGTTTTCCTCTCCACCCTAGATCTGTGACCTAGAACTGCATATGAACAATGGACTTGCTAAACAACAGCCAGTACTGTTCTCAATATAACCTCAGGTTGTACGGTAATCGATATTTCTGGGCTTAGAGCTCCCAAAGTTGCTACTTCCTTCCGCTCAGATTCCTCTACTATAAAATGTGCATAATAAGAGGGCTTACCTCCTAGGCGTGTTGTAACTATCTAATTTGAGAATATTTGTAAAGTACTTAGTACATATAAAATACTAAATAAATGTGAAATATTAAAAAAAAAATCCTTGGGCCAGCTAGGTAGTTCAGTGGATATAGCACTGGACTTGGAGTTAAGAAGACCTGAGATCAGAACCAGCATCAGATACTTACTAGCCATGTGACCTTGGGAAAGTCACTTAACCTCCATTTACCTCATTTCCTTCATCTATAAATGGGGATACTAATCATAGCATCTTTCCTGTTTGACTGTTGCAAGGATGAAATGAGATAATGAATGTAAAAGGCTTAGCACAGTGCCTGGCACATATTTGGCACTATACAAATTTAGTTGTTGTTATTACTAGTATTATTTACATAGCAAGGGAATCTATATGATCAAAGGATATGAGCATTACAGTCACTTATTTTTATTACAATTCCAAATTAATTTCTAGAGTGGTTAGGCTAAGTCACATGTGAAATTGCTTTACAAACTAAAGATTTCTTTTTTTATACCTTAATTTTTTCCTTTTTGAAGTGATTAATAATAATAATAAACATTTATAGAATGCTTAAAGTTTGCAAAGCACTTTATAAATATTAACTCATTTAATTCTCACTATAAATATGTGAGATAGGTGATATTATTATTGTTATTTTATAGATGAGGAAACTAAGACAAACAGAAATTATGTGACTTATGCAGTCACATAACTATTAAATCTGAAGCTGAATTTGAAATCAGGTTTTCATAACTCCAAGCCCAATACTCTTTTAACACTGTGCTATTTAGCTGACTGCCATTGATGAAAACAGAAAGTGCTATTTTTGTTTGTTCTTGCTTTGGTCTTTTCATAAATTTTTTTCTCCTTAATACACACACACACAGAGTCCACATGTTCTTAACCTGGCATCTTTGATTCAGTTCATTATCTAATTGCACCTGGAGATTCTGATGTGGGATAACCACTTTAGGCATCGCTTGATCTTCCTTGGATAATTCCCGAGGCAACTGAATGATCTTTGCTGCCAGAGTAGAGACAGAAGCTATAAATCTATTTGATTGCCATAGTGCCAGCATATTAATGTTGACCCTAAGTGAATAGGATCAAGGAAGCCCCCTTGTCATTGAGACTTCCATCACCATAGACCTGTGTCTTAGAGAATAGAAAAGAAAGGAAATCAGTGGCAACCAAGTCTGGTTATAACCACTTATGTATCTCACCAGGTTTTCCCTAGAAATATTGATTGTACTTATTGTGATTCTTGAATAACGTGTTGTGAGGCCTTAGATGGCAAAAAAAAATTCTGTGGCAGAAAACAGTCACACGATCCATTTAATTCACCTTTGGCAAATATGCTTTTAATTCTTTGGTACAGGCCTGTGATTTTATTGGCACGAGGAACTCCTGGTCTGGAAACTCTCTGACAATGTAGATTGGCACCTGCTTTATAACTTTTCTTAGAGACTTTCATGGAAGTGCCAAGAGGTTAATTGAATTGTCCATGATCACACAGTTCGTATGTGTTAGAGATGGGAACTACGTGGGTGGAAAGAAGGGGCCCTAAATGGGAAATGTTGTAGAGATATGAAAGAGGAGTTTTGGCAACTGATTATAAACTCAGGATAAGTGAGAATGAGAAATCAAGTAAGACAGTTAGGTTATGATCTGGCTGATTAGCAGAATTTTTGGTGCCTTCAAAATTAATAGAGAATCTCAGGAGAGTGTAGGGTGGGGGAAAAGACAAAGAGTTCTCTTATGTTGATTTTGAGATACCTATAGGACATCTAGTTTGAAAAGTCTAGCATTGAGTTTGTGACTGGAGTTTAGGAGAAAGAGTAGGGTTGGATACATAGATATGAATGTCATCTGCACAGAGATACTTATACCCATGGGAGCTGATGAAATCACCAACTGAGCAAGTATAGAGAGAAATGAGAAGTCTTCCCTGGATAGAACCTTAATGATGTCTGCTGTTAACTGTTTAGAAGAGAATGAAAGGAAAGGAAGCACAGGTACTATATGTGGAAAGTGTTTACAAGGAGTTAAGTTGCAGAGTGGAAAGATAAAAGACAATAGTGAGAATGAAAGAATCCAGGGAGGATCCAGTGAAGGGAGACTGGGGCAAGTTTTCAGACAGCCCAGAAAAAGCCAGTAGACAGGGTGAGTTTGGAATGATGATGGGTGCAATCTGATAGAGAAGATTGGATGAGATGGGATCATCCATTAAAGGAAGTATGCTCTTCATTAGGCAAAAAGGAAAATCTTGAATTGTTGCTGACTTTTCAGAAAAGGCTCTCACAGGCAAGGAAAGCTAGAAATATTATAAGCTAATGATAACAAGCAAGCATGACCTATTCTTTCCTCCTGGGAAAAAAAGAACAGAAATACTGAATAATGGAAGAGTTATATAAGCTGATTCCATTTATTTGTGTTATCAGATATGAAATATTATATGAATATCATTTGTTAAGTGAATTTAATTTTGGGGGTTATTTACATCTGGTTCTAATTTAATTGCTGTAGATTCTCTCTGTGTCTTGGTCTTTATGTCTTTGTCTCTGTGTCTGTCTCTGTGTCTCTGTCTGTCTCTGTGTTTGTCTGTCTCTGTCTTTGTCACTTTCTCTGTTTTTCTGTCATTCTCTCTCTCTCTCTCTCTCTCTCTCTCTCTCTCTCTCTCTCTCTCTCTGTCCTCCCCCCACTTCAGAGAGATATAGGTCAGTAACTTTCTAGAAACAGTGTCAAATTGGATAGTGGGACTTATTCTGAGTCAAGAAACCTTAAGTTCAAATTTTGAGTGTGATCCATTTTCTCAGCATGACCATGGGCAAATAACAATTCCTTTATTTCCTCAGTCAACTCTCTAAGATTATAGATACTTCATTTGATGATTGTTTTTGATTTACAGGAAAATATGTCAAGAACTTAGTATTGTAGAGAACGTGAATACTATGTGCTCAGAGATACTTACTGAGAGTTATCTCAGATAAATAAAAATCCATCTTACTTAATGATCTTCCCCTTTTTCTTTCCCCTTAGGACTATATGAAAAACTATCTTGTATTTGGAATGATTTGCAAAGGGCTTTTCTAGTTAGAATGGTATAGTATAAAAACACAGACCTTGTATTCAGGAGAGACTTGGTATTGCCTCCATGAAAGAAAACAGAATTTGTAGTCAGAGGGCTACGGTTCAATCCTGACTCTACGATTTTTTCTGTGTGATATTGGGTGTACAGGTACCTGGTACCTCTGGTGTGAAGGCTGCTTAAGCCCTTTTCAGGGTTGCTTTCCATCATTGACTCCAAAAAAATATAGCATGCACAGTGACCACATACTGGGAAACCATTTTGTCAGATGGGCTAAACCAGGTTGAGGGTAACTGGGGGTCTCAAACTTATAGGTGATTTAGGGGATTGTCTACCCAAACATGTGAAAACTTTCCTTAGAAGGGGGAGATGAGAATGATTTGTTCCAGTGGACACAAAGGCAGCTGAAGCAGAGGTTGTGGATTACTTAGAGCTTGGTTAGACATCAAAGATGCCAAGGTCATCCATTGCATCCTGGGCCATCACCAGTCCTCTCTACTTTTGTCTTGTACTTTCATGACTCTGGAAAAGAGAGTGAGTCAATGTCTTTGTGCAAGTCTGCCTTACTTAAATCTTATTTATGCACAAGTTGAAAAATATTACTCCTACCTTGAAGTTCTAGAGGGACAGTTAGGTGATGAAGCATCAGGTGCAGATATAATAGGAGCTGGAGTCACAACTCTGCACACAGGTGGCCCAGGGCATAGAGTCATCTTCCCACTGGACTGTATCAGCAGTGGTATTTGGCAGTCCCCTGAATGTCTGAGCAGCCTTTTTTATGGACTGCACTACTCACTTCCTGGAGTGAGAACGAGACTAGAAAAGGTTCCCTAAAAATTGTCTGCTTCAATTAACCTAACCTGGACCTGCTTACCACAGCAGGTAAGGAGCCTACCTTGGTCAAAACACACAAAAAAACTCTTGCAAAGATGATTCCACTCACCATTGTCACATGGAATGTGTATGCACTTAGAGAAAACTCCAAATCCAGTAGACCTGAAAGATGAACAGCTCTTATGACAGTATTTAGCAGATATAGCATCCAAATAGCAGCCCTTTGTGAAACAAGACTGGCAAATGAAGGCCAGTTTATGGAAGTCAGAGCTGGATATACATTTTTCTGGAATGGCCTCAATGATGGGGAGCACTATGAAGCTAGCTTAAGTCTTGCAATCAAATGTAATTAAGTCAATAAGCTTTTATGTCAAAGGAGTGAAATACAGGTTTATGACAATTCAATTTTCACTTGCAGGAAATTGCCACGCCAGCATCATCAGTGCATATGCTGCTACCACAACAAATGCTGATGTAATCAAAGTAAAAATTTTATGAAAGCTTGGAGTCCTTCATCATCAATGTGTCAAAAGAGGACATGCCTGTAATTCTTGGCAACATTAGCACCAGAGTATGTACAGACTATCATACATAGCAGAGAGTCCTTGGGAAGAATGAAGTTGGGAACCGCAAGACCTATTAGTGATCTTCTCATCATAAACTCTGTCTTTTATTTGCCTAAATACAACAAACCTTCATGGATGCACCCTCACAGCAAATATTGTAATTTAATAGATTGTGTTATTGTAAGGAGAAGAGACAGATAGTATGTGAGTGCAATGAAAATGATGTGTGGTACAGAGTGCTGGACCAATCATAGACTTAATCTCTCCAAGTTAAATATTCAAATTTAATAAAAGTGGCAGACCTGAGGTAAAATGACTACCAGAAGACTTAATGTCAACAGATAGAACACTTCTCAGTAGGTGAAGATTATTGCTAGCTTGGTAGGAAAACTGAGTCAACACATAGTTGGCAACAGCAGAGCAGAAAAAGAATGGGCAGTTTTCAGACATTTAGTATTCAGCATTGCATTATACTCATCTGGGGGAGAACATTCAAAAACATCAAGACTGGTTTGACGAAAATGATGGGTAAATTAAGAAACTGATAAATGAAAAATGAGAAGTCCACAAGGTTCACCAGAGATAATTCATCCATCTCCAACAAGGCAATACTTAACTCCATCAAAAGTAAAGTGCAAGTGAAGCTTAGAGAGATGCAAAATTCTTGGCTTGGTAAGGATGCAAATGACATTCAGTTTTTTACAATGATAGTAACAATCCCAAACACTTTTTTCATTCTCTGAAGCGTATTTATGGGCCAAAGACCCATGGTACATCTCAACTACTCAGCACTAATGGATTTACATTGATTAACAATAAGGACATAATCCTAGAAAGATGGGCAGAATATTTCCATAGCATTCTAAACAGAAATGCCCTGAATGCTAAAGTCATTGACCTTATCCCTCAGGTTGAAGTCAATTCCTCTCTAGCTGAACTTCCAATTAAAGAAGAGGTTTTGAATGTCATTAGGATCCTCTTTTGTGGCAAAGTAATTGGTGTTGATTCTATGGCAACTGTGATTTACAGGGTAGGGGGTGTACTCCTCACATAAAAGCTAACTGAAATCCTCCAGGTTATATGGCAAGAAGAGGTTATCCTTCAGGAGTTCAAGGATACTTGCACTGTCTATTTAAAAAAAAAACAAAAGGAAAGAGGTTGCCTTGTGACAATCATAAGGAGGGCGAAGCTCTCTGAGTCACTGCTGGACAAATTTTTGCCAGAGCCCTCCTTAATTAACTGATCCTTCACCTGGAAAATGGCCATCTACACAAGAGCCAGTCTGGCTTCACACACTGCCAAGAAATGGTCAATAGTATAGTGTTTACTGCTTGATAATATCAGGAAAAATTACAGGAACAGAACAGTGGTCAATGTATGATGTTAGTTGATCTGACCAAGGCCTTTAATGCTATCAATGATGAGAGCCTATGGAAGATCATGGCAAAATTAGCTGCCCAGATAAATTCATCAATATTGTACTCTAGTTCCACAGCAACATACTTGCATAGGTTCTAGATAATTGATGATGTTCTCATACTTTCCTGGTCCTCAGTGGAGTGAAGTGGGGCTGTCTACTTGCTCCCATGCTTTTTAAGTATGATGTTTGCAGCAGTGTTGTGAGACACCTTCAGTGAGGATAAAAATGGCATCAGGGTCAACTACTGCACTGTTTGTAAATTATTTAACTACAAATGACTACAAGCCAAGACTAGAGTGGAGGAAAAGTTGATTGTGGAACTTTTTGTTCACAGATGATTGTGCACTGAATAGAACCTCTGAAGCTCAAAAGCAACAGAGTATGGATTGAATCTCTGCCTCCTTGTGCTAATTTTGACCTGACAATTAACACCAAGAAAACATAAATTCTCCACCAGTCAACACTGTGGTACCATCTATTTGTCAAAAGATTGTTACAGCAAGTGTAGAGATTTTGAATGCTGTGGATAAGTTAACTTACCTTGGTAACATACTTTCCAGAGATGTACACATAGATAATGAGGTTGAATCACATATTGTCAGTTAGCTCAAGGTTTAGGAGGCTCCTAAGGAAAGTGCAGAAGAGGAGAGTTATTAGATTGACTACCAAACTGCAGGTCTACAGAGCTATTGTGCTGACCTCATTGTTGTATGACTGTGAAACATGGACAATATACCAGCACCATGCCGGGAAACTGAATTGCTTCCATTTGAATTGTCTTAGTAAAATTCTGAAGATAAGGTACTGGACACTGAAATCCTTTCTCAAGCTGAACTGCCAAGAATGCAAACTCTGCCACAAAGGGCATAACTCATATTGGCTCACCATGTTGTTCAAATACTAACTGTACTTTTGTCTAAAAGATTATTTTATGGAGAACTTATACATAGCAAACACTCAGAGGTCAGAAGAAGTGATACAGGACACTAAGTTCTCTCTGCAGAAATCTGGAATCAATTATGAGACATGGGAGACACTGACACAATACTACCCAACATGGTGTGCTTGCATCAAAGAAAGCACTGTGCTCTATGAACAAAGTTCATCGAGTATGAGTAGTTCCAAAGAAACATGAGATGTGCAAATTTAGAGGCATTTCCTCTCCAAATGTTCTTATGGACTATTTGTTGCTGACTTGTGATAGATGGAGCCTTCCAGCTGATATTAGTCTGATCAGCCTCAGGTGGACACACTGTTCTTTGACACAGATGTAATGATGTCATTTTGGTCGTCTTTTAGCATGATGGACAACAACTAACCAGTTTTGGGCAACTAACCTCCCTGTCCTTGGTCTCAGCTTTTTCATCTGTAATTTGCAAGGACTGGATGAGATAACTTCTAAGTCATCATCCAGCTCTAATCTTATGATCCTATGTTACCTATTAGCCATGAGACCATGAGAAAGTTATATAGCCTATCCAAGTCTCAGTGTCTTTATCGTAAAGTGAGAATAATAATAACAGTACTTTAAAAACATAGTATCATAGACCAGATTCTTTTTTTAAAATTCAGATTCTTTAAAGTCTGTCACCATCATCTTAGCAATGGGTAAACTGAGGCCCAAAGAGGTTTAAGGACTTATCTAAAGTCATTGTTGTTCTTATTTGTCCTTAGTTTTTGAAGAGAACCAATGACATCAGCAAGTGATGTCTTGAGTTATGTATGAATTGCATTTAAGTGAAGCAGAATCGCACAGTTGTCAGCTTCCTTCTTTCTTCTAGAGTCATAGAAGTGACAAGTGACAAGTGACAAGACAAAAGTCAAGATGACTGGTGATGGCCTTGGATGTAGTAGATGACCTTGGTGTTTTCGATATCTGACCAGACCCTGCAGTCTTCACAGCACTTGCTTCAGCTGCTTCATGACAGTTGGAGAAATTGTTCTTATATTCCCATTCTTCCAGGGAAAGTCTTCACATGCTTGGGTTAGGAACACTGCCCCCCCCCAACTTACAAATGGGTCTGAGGCTTATTAGTTACTATCAACCTGATTTAGCCCATCTGCCACAACAGTTTATGGGGTGTGTCTACTGCACATGCTTCTTGGAGCCACAGATGAGTGTTGAGTGCCAGGAAGACATCAAAAATGGATGAGTAGTTCTGAAAAGCATTCAGAAAGTTCTCATACCATAGCTGACACTCCTCCTTAAACAACCCATATATTCCATCTGATGTCACATGAGTAGCAAATTCGATAGCTGGAAATCAAATCCAAATTCTCTCGTTTCAGAGACAACACTTTCCCTACTATATGATGTAGCATCTCCTAGCCTATGTGTAAAAATATATTGCTTTTCTGGGAAAGCATATATAACACATCCTTGTGCAAACAATTTTTAAAGACTACTTCCTGGTTATCATTAATGACATCAGTTCTCAGAGTTATGCAAGTGTACAGAATTGCCAATTAATAGAGATTTTTGGTCAATGGAGTGCTTAAGAAATCAGCTTTTTCTGTGTGGGAGAACACTTGGCTCAATGTTTTTTTTCCCTTAAGTTATTAATAAGTCAAGTTACCTGAGAAGGAAAACAGAATGAAGACTATAATTAGGAACATTCCAAGATTTTACTACCCACTGTTTGGTCCTACTTAAAAGTAACATATCTAATTAAAATCCTTCAGAATGCAAAAGCAAGTTGCAGTTCATTACTCAGTTAAAAAAAAGAAATTTTATTATTTTTGAGACCACATGGAATCTTTATCAAGAAAGGAATAATAGGGGTGGCTAGGTGGCACAGTGAATAGAGCACCAGCCCTGGAGTCAGGAGGACCTGAGTTAAAATCCCACCTCAGACACTTACTAGCCATGTGACCTTGGGCAAGTCACTTAACCCCAATTGCCCTGCCCTCCCCCCTCCAAAAACAATAACAACAAAATGAAGAAATAATAGGAGTTACTTGCAATTAAATCTATCATACAAGGCATGAGGAAAAGTTTTGAAATGAAAGAACTGTGGGTCGATGACACTGTTATGTAAGTCTCAATAAATTCAGGCTAATTTAATTATTTGATTATTCAGGGTATTCTTAGGAAGAGCATAGATCAGAGTGTACTTGGAGTGAGAGAGGTAGAGTAAAATCACAGAGATCCAGATTCTCTCAGAACATAAATTTATTCCTAGGTGGAAGTTAGGCACTGCTGGACATATGTCATTTTTTTTTCAGACACTGTTATCATTTAGTAAATGTTTGCCTCATTTCAGGAAATGCTTCCCTGCTGTCCACAAAGATGGTTGGAGGAATTTGTTGCAGAGAATTCAGCCTTCCCTTCCCTTGGCTTTAAGCACTGCCCTCCAGCAGGTTCAGATATTTACAGTGACATCAAACCAAATCACCAGGTGTATTTCTATTGAATTATCGATTACCTACTTAAGAGAGGAACAATTCAATCTAATTCAACAGAAACTTATTCAGCACCTATATAGATGGAACATTGTGTTAAAGGCCAAAGTAGAAGTTTACTTAGAACAGGAACGGATCTTGGCATCTAATCTAATTCCTTCATTTTATAGATAATGACAATAAGACCCAAGGATGTTAAATGACTTGTCCAAAGTCATACAGACAGAATTTGAAAACCTAGAATTATAATGCAAGTCTTCTAATTCTAAATTTGGCATTTAAAAAATTTTGCCTGCTGTCACAGGGCTTGTGGTTGAGTAGGAAGATAAATTAAAATATAAAAATAATTTATGAGAATTACAGAAGAGTAATGAAAATGCATCCATCTAGGATAGTACTTGGCACATAGCAGTTGCTTAATAAAAACTTTATCTACCTACCAACATATGTATCTACCTGTCTATCTATCTATCCATATCTCTCTGTCTCTCTCTGTGTCTCTGTCTCTCTCTCCCCCCTCCCCCATTTTATTTCACGGTGGGAAATGAAGTTACTACTCTGAGGAGACAAGAAAAACTTTCTGGGGAAATAATTTGATTTGGTATTTAAAGGACAAAATATATCAAAAGCTTTAAAGAGACTAAAAAAACTCTATATAAATAATCTTATACATATATGCACATACATAGACATATACATATCTACAAATCCATTTAGATTTATCTCTGTTTCTGTCTTCATCCATGTCTCTGTCTCCATATATCTATCTATCTTTGCTTTCTCTAGCTCTAATTTCTTTCTTGAACTTGGGTGTCATATCACCAACAGCCTTTTGGACGTCTTGAATTATTTACATACCATAGGCATCTCAAGCTGAACACATTCAAATTCCATTTTCCCCTAAATCTTCCCCTCTTTCTAATTTCCTATCATCCCCCCATAGACTCATAGCTTTGATCTATAATCCTTGAATCTTCACTCTTATGCAATCCACATATACATTGTGCTGCCAAAGCTTGTCATTTCTTCTATCACATCTTTCATATAAGTACTCTCTCCTTATATTCATACAACCATAAGCCCAGTTCACACCCTCATTGTCTCTCTCCTGGACTATGGAAATAGCCTTTCAACTGTGTTTTCCTTAAGTATCTCCCCACTCCAAGCCATCCTTTACTCTTTCACTCATTTAACTTCAGTGGCTCTTTATTACTCATGTGTTTGCTATACAAAGTACTTCATAATATGGCCCCTCCATTTCTTTCTAGTTTTCTTACACTCCTCTACATATTCTACATTACAGCAAAACTGGTTTGCAGTTTGTCAAACTGTTTCCCATCTCTGCACCTTCATAATGTTTATCTTCTATGTCTTGAGTACTCTGTCCCTCACTTCCTCCTTTTAGTTCCCTGAATTCTTTCAAGACTAAACTAAAATCCCACTAACTCTGGGACGCCTTTCCTAGGTTATGGATACTAGGGTCTTCTCAGAGTTTCTTTCATCTGCTCCCTGTTTTATATCCATCTCATTTACATGTATTCTTCCTCATTTGAATGTGAGCTCCTTGAGAGCAAGGATCGTATTTTAGCCTTTGCTTATATCCCCAGTGCTTAGTATAGTGCCTGACATATAGTAAGTATTTAAAAAATGTTTATTGCTGGATTGATTGAATCACAAGAATGAAAACCAGTGGAATCAATATAGCTTCATGGAAGCACAATTTCAGTTTTCAAGGAAATATTCTTTCTGTTTTCATGTAAACCTCCTTCATAGCATTTGTTTTTTGGTAATAAACATTTTCTGACTTCTAAGCAGTTTTAAAAGTTTCTTGAATCAGGATATATGTTTAGAAAAATGATGACTATCTTCACTTAGAACCAGATGATTTTAGACTTGAAAGGGCTGCAAACATTCTCTAGGTCAAATTCCTGATTAGGCAGATGGGAAAACTAAGACCCAAAGAAGAAAGGACAGTTGCTCAAGGTCACATAGTGAAACAATTAATAGCAGTGCTAGGACCACAGAACCCAGATTTCCTGACAGGTCCAGTGGTCTTTCCATTTTATTCTTTAGAAATAGGTAGTTTTATAGATCACAATGGAATAAGTGCTGTTATTTCTTTAAGGCCATTTTTCTGAAAGTGTTTTCCCCCAAACCCCTGCTTTGAAAATTAATAACAGAAACAAAATTGTAAGTAAATTTTAAAGCCTCTCTATGGAGGCTATTCTTCTTGGGTCAATCTGTCACTCATTTTATTGGCAATGCACCTTTTGCAATAACACTTATTTATCCATGCCAGTAGACAACAACACCATGGGAAGCAAAATTAAAGTGAAAAGTACATGCCTAATTTCTAGCCTATTTTGTTGCCCTTGAGTCACTCAGAATGTTTGTCAAAGAGAAATTTAAATTAGAGAGGAATCTATCACATTTGGCATTTTTATCATTATATTGAATCTCATTAAAAATACTATGTGTTGGAAGTGGCCTAACTACAGAACCACTTGCACATATTTAACTCAATTTAATTCAGCAAGTTTTTATTAAATGCCTACCACCTGCAAGGCACTATACTAGGTGCTGGGAATGGAAAGGTGAAAATAAAAGTCTCTATCCTCAAGGAACATAAGTTGTTCTTGGATGGAAACATGACAAATGCAAGATGAGTTAATATAAATATTATAAAAAAATTTCCAAGAGGAAGAGAGAACAAACTGGGAGCAGGAGATCAAGAAAGGCCTCACATAGGTGGCACCAGAGATGTGTCTTGAAGGAAGCTAATGATTGCAAGACACAAGGGTGAAGAGGGAGTATGTTATAGATATGGGGGATTTTCTATCCAACAGCATGAAGATGGCTATGCATGCAAGCCCATTTTACTAGAATGAAGAACATATGAAGTGGAGGTGGGAGTATGAAATAAGGTCAAAGGCAGGTAGGAGAGGACCTTCAGTGTCATATGTACCTTGAGACATGTACTGAAATATTTAGGTAGGGGAGAGAATAAGTTGATAGAGAATAAGAAGAAGGGCATGTGAACACTTTGGGGAGTGTAAAGGAATTTAGATCAGAATAAGCAGCCATGATTGAAGAATGCTGCAGTTGACATAAGATACTCATACATCAAGGAAAGCATATCTTGGGAAAAAAAAATACTGGAACGGCACACATTCTGCATTGCTGAATATCCACAATAGCAAAAGACATTTATTTGTTTTTTTCTGGATTAAATATAATTTTTCTATATTAAAATAATTTTAATCCCTTCTATTCCTTTATATAAATTTGAATATAGTTAGAGATTTGGATCTAATTAAGAAAATTTACAACAAGAGTTAATGAAGTTTTCATTACTTTGCCCTTGGATGCTGCTGTATGTAATATCTGGATCTGTGTCTTTAAGAGGCTCCCTGGAGGAATCATTTGTACTTAGCATAAGATATGTCATTCTAGCTGACAACTCTGTTTTTCAGTGAATCAGAAGTGGTATTTATGAACTGCAAGTCTGTCATTCCTTTTTTAAAAAAATATTCTTTAATACTTTCAAATGTCTTTTTACTAAGAGAACTAACATTAAAATCCTCAGTCCCTTTGGACAGGGAGAAATGAAAAAAAAAAAAACCCAACCTCTCCAGGGGAGAAAAAAAATAGGTCAAACCTTTGGGCAAACAACCTCCCTTTGGGGTAACGGCATCCACCGGCATCCACCGAAAAAAGAAGGGAGAAGGGAAAGGAAAATAGAATGTACTCTGGCAGGTTTCAAGGATATTGACTTTAATTCTGGCTATTAGTTTTATTTGAATCACTCCACTCCTCCTCAATGCCAACTCATGCTGAGTTCTCTCTCTACTGCCTCAGGACCCATCTAAAGTTAAGCTTGAGCTCTTGTTCTGTTCAAGTTGCTATAGTTTCCCACATCGCCAAACCACCACTATCTCACTTACAAAGTACAAGCACTTTATACTTTTTAAGTGCATCACTGTTGGGATTCTTTGAGTATGAAAGGTGTCACATAAAGCCAAATTGCCTTCTTCCGCTACATAAAAAGTCCTATGATTCCTCATCACTCTACTTTGAAGGGAGCACAATGAGCACATTCAAACACACTCTATGTGGACTCTCGTGTAAATATATTGTAAATTTCATGCTTTGTTCAAATGAGTTGACAGCTATCTTATGGTGAAAATACCTTGGAGATAATCATGCTGATTGAATATCCCCAAAGTCAAATTTTAAGGAACAGAGTCTTTCAAGAGAAAGATGAGCATCCAAAGCCTTTGTGAATAGTCCCAGCTTTATCGCTGTTCTGGTTATTATGGAGATTTAGCGATTCATTTAAGAATTACGTGCTGCTTAGTTTTCATTTGAATCCTGCCTTCCTGATTCCTTTTGACTGTGGTAAAAAAAAATGTGGAAGGGAGAGAAATGAGAGGCTTAATCTATGATTATACTTCGGCTCACCGTAGAAAACATTTATCAACCACATACAACACCCTCAGATGCAACAAGTCAAGAATTAGATGCCAAAGAGCCCAAACTATGACAGCTACTAAAATACCCATTTCACTAGTAACCTGATTTTGGAGCTGGATCTTTAATGGTGTAAGGACAGTTTATTAATTTGCTCTCCCTTAGAACAAGCATGAAATCAAGTTGCAATTTTTTGTTGTAGGCATATTCAAAGAAGTCAGCAAGAGAAAATTTCCTTTGAAATGCTTTTTTCATCTGAGGCAGTCCCGAATTATGCCTTTCATGACACTACACAGCTGTGTTAATAACAGAATTCAATGAGTACTCCCTATGCTGTTCATTTCATAGAGGGCTCCTTTCTTTGGTGTGAATGTCCAACTAGTAACAGAAAAGGCCCGTGGATTCTTTTGTGTGTTGGCTAATGAGACCTTGAAAATAACCACAAGGGTTTCAAAGGTGTGTGGCAAAGTTCTCAGAGAGAAAAGAAACATACACCATTCAGCAACTGTATCAACAGACCTCCCTACTGGCAAGAACAGAAGATGCTCTCATGGCCTGTTGAATATTTCTAAAATGAAACAAAGAAGGGATTTGTCTAATTTTTAATTTTCTTTTTTGGACAGTGGGGAAGAGAAATAGCAGCTTAAATATGTAACTATGAACCACTCTAAATGTGAATGCCTCATTACAGATCATATACTTAACAAGCAGCCTTCAGATTTACACATGTGCAACCAATTTAGTCAGCAATTACTTAGTTGATGACAATTAGTTGGTTGACTAACCTCTCAATTAGTGCATGCAATTGCCTAACTATATAGAGTTAAGTCATTTCAAGCTTCCTTGATTATGCGTGGACAAGAGTACTATGCATGACTTCTGTTTGTTAATTCTGAAGTCCAGTTTCGTTTCAAAGACAGAGAGAACTTAAAGGGCTGGAATATATCTGAAATGAAAGGCAGATATATAGATGCTTTTATTTTTTAGCAGCATATTACCTCTTCTTCCAGGAATGATTGTCACCTGTACTCATCCATAAATTTGTCTAGACTTGGAAATAACACTAGTTAGGTGCCTTAAATTTTCTAAGAATTAGAGTTGCCCCAAAATGGAACAGTCATCACTTAGACTCTGTATGATGATATGGGAGGAATGTTGCAGAAGTGATGCGTGTGTGTGTGTGTGTGTGTGTGTGTGTGTGTGTGTAAGAGAAACAGACAGGAGAGACAGAGAGAGACAGAAACAGAGAGTGAGAGATGGAGAGTGAGAAAGAGACAGAGAGAGAGAGAGAGAGAAAGAGAGAGAGAGACAGAGTCAGAGAGAGAGACAGAGAGACAGAGAGACACAGACAGAGACAGAGAGACAGAGAGAAACAGAGACAGAGAGAGAAGATAATATTTGAGATCCTTTCTAACTTTGAGGTTATGTGATTCATCTTTTATAAGTCTTAACTACTTTGGATAATACAGTCAGGGTATATACTAAATGTTGCATAGCTCCAAACAGCCTGGGCAAAGCCCCACCATTTCCCTCTTCTCAGTGAGTCTTCTCTTCTCTCCCACAAGATTGTTGAAACCTCCTATTTTATGGGAAGTCTTCTTCTAGTTCTAAGCCTATTTTCTGACTTTCTCCCCAAACTGGGGAGAAAAACACCTCCAACGATCTTTAGTGACTTTTACTCTGGAGTGGACTAGAGTTAACTAGAACCTGGAGCAGGTTATTAAATTTTCAGGGTCAGTATTTGTACCTCAGAAATCAGCAGATGCTGTAAATCAATGCTTGATATATTGTTTTGTGGATTTAGACTCAAAGTGGTGGAGAAAGTGTTAATATTGCAGATTAAGCTTAATCATAAACTTAAGCTCCCACTCCAACAGAGCCAACTGTCAAACATTTACCAACATTCCTTTCCTTAGGCCCCACCAGAAGGCAGCCAGTCCTAGTCTTGCCACTAGGACTGTTACTTATACTCTGTTGTAGCAGTGATGCTATTGGTCTGAATGTGTTCTCTACTAGGGCAGTTCAAAACTCACTTAAGCTTTTTTTTTTTTAATACTGCGTCATTATAATCCATATCTTTCCACCCATAATCTACAGACATGGATAGAGCAGGCACTTTTCTCCAGTTCTATTAATATTTTGTGGACTTTAGGCTATCATTTGAATTTATCTTTCACTTATGCTATATTACCAGCCCACGTCTTCCAGACGTGTATATATCTTTGATGACATCTTTATCACCACTATTCATGTGCAGACCCTTGTTGGAATATGCTACTTACTGGAAGTAAGACACTTTTTGGAATGTGCCACCCTACTAACCCCTATTATGTATCTATCCGTTCTTTCTGGGGACACTAGACATCTTTATTCTACTGACAACTGGGAGAAAATGGATATTATAGAAGGTGACCATTAGCAGCAGTATATATGTTGAAATCATCAGAGGTACTGACTGCTCCAGTTCTCAACTGGTCTAACAATCCTCCTCCTGTCTAATTCTAGGCGCAGTTAGCTTTCCTTGTAATGCATCTCTACTATCCAAGGTATAGTGGTAGAATAGGGATAGGGTCAGGGACTAGACTTGTGATTTCACTGCTACACTTTATCAGTGTAGATCAGCATTATCTCTTCAATTTTTAGTCTTAAAGGGTTGCCTGTAGGACTTAGAGGTTAAATGATTTGCCTGGGCTCACACAGTCAGTGTGTTTTAGAGTTGGTACATAAACTCCCGTATTCCTGGCTGCCGGGCTGGTTCTCTATCCACTATGTCTCTCTGACAGGCCATCTCAATGGGCTGAATATCTAATTGCACTTGTCCATTGAAAATATATCTATTAATTCATGCTTTAATTTGAGGCTGATCTCATTTGAATGACCAAAAATCACATCAAGGTCCTGGAGTGTTTCAGGGCTCAATATAATCAATAAGATAGCAAATGCATGTTAGATGTTGTGCTGGAAAGACCTTTAGAGGTTATCTTACCCAATAATCTCATTTTGCAGATGTGGAAATAGGGGCCCAGGGTCATTAGGTAATATTCCCATAATCACATAGGTAGTAAAGAGCAGAGTCTTTTATATTGAACCTACATCCTCTGACTCCAAATCCAACATGCCTTCCATTTTGTCCAGTTGCAGAACTTTAGCTTTCACAGGTAATCCTTTTTCTACTGGAACTTTTCAGAATACATCCCTCTTAAGACTTGAAAACACCTTCAGTGAACATATGTTTCCCTTATTATACTATGTTCAATATTGATACTCAACAGATTGTTGAGCAAAGTTATCTCTCTGATCACATCTGCTATAGAATCTTAAATGTTTAATATATACATGATAGACTCCATTTTTGAGGAAAGACTTTTATGTTGAATATTGTTTCAGTGAAATAATTTTTTAAACATTGTGAAAACAATAAACATAGAGATATATTCTCAGATGTATATGTTATATGTTTGTGAAATGTATATATATATATATATATATACACACAATATACATATTTATGAAATTGTGTGTGTGAACCCATCTTTCTTATTTCACAATTTCATCAAGGAAACCTCTGATGTCTATATAGATCATTTTCATAAACATATTTTAGAAATAAGAAAGTAGGCACATGAGTTAATTGTTGTGATGTCATCTCAGTCATTTTTTTTTCTGTATTGCTAACATGTGGCCTTTTGTTCATCTTTTAAGGATTATCTATTTGAAACATCTTAAATGTTATTCCTGAATACCCTGAAAATTATGTCACTCCCCTTCCCCTTCCAAGAAATCTGGATTTATTTGTTCATGTCCAAATGCTTCTTTTCTCCTATTCATGTAGTATCTCATTTCGTTCTAGATCCAGTATAGGGTCCCCTTCTGCATAGGGCATTTTCTGGTTTCCCCATCTGCCAGAGCCTTACCTTCCATTGCTATTTCCCATCTTCTTTATGTGTGCTTTATACACTCCTGTATATGTAGATGTAGCATTGGAATGTAGCTCCTTCAGAGAAGTAACTGTTTTACTCCTCTCTTCATGTCTCTAACATTACCATTTAATAAATACTTAGCTAAGTCCCGATTTTATATTATTAAGTGGCCTTGTTATGTAAAAAACAGAGGTGATAGTGTCTAAAGAGTGACTGTTTCATTGTTGCATTCAAATCTGTTCCATTTTGGGACTATTTGTTGTCCATCCATTTTGATCTACAGTGTTTTTAAATGACTTGAGTTATTTGTCTCTCACCAAGATCTCTAAAACATGTTTTTCACTCAATTATTGTTGATCCTTTTGGGAGGTGACAATGCTAATGCTACTCTATCTATCTGTATATATGCATATGTACGTATATACACATGTTCATATGTATTTATGTGTATACATATATGTATATAATTGTTAATGAATAACAACATAAATATAACACAGTGCTTTGGAGATTCTTATGATTCCATTTATTAATAGATTAAGTGGTTTAAAATTCAATCCTCTGGGGACCTCATATTTTTTTACATGCTAATATATTTATCATTAAAATACCAAAAGGAAATGAGGAAGCCAGTGAAAAGGCATAGAATTTGGAAATGGAGTATGCTATGAGAGGAACAGCAGGAAAACCAGTGGATTGTAGAGTATGTAGAGGGGATTAAGGTGTAAGCAGACTGCAAAGGTTGGAAGGGATTAGGCTATGAAGGTATTTAAAAGATAAATAGAAGATTTAGTATGTGATACTTTAGATAAAATGAAGCTGCCAGAGTATATTGAAGAGTTAGGTGATATGTTCACCCTTGAGTTTTAGGTAGATCACCTTCATTGATGAGTGGAAGATGGACTGAAGTGGGGAAACACTTGAAACAAGGAGACCACCCACCAGGTTATTGCAACAGTCCAGGTGTGAGGTGATGAGGATGGGCACCAGGCTGGTGCCAGTGTCACAGGAGAAAAGAGAATATTTATGAGAAGTCAATTGTGAAGGCAGAATCAACAAGATTTCGCAATAGATTGTATATGAGATGTGAGTGAGGAGATGATGTGAGTGAGGAGATGTGAGTGAGGGAGAGGGAGTGAGGAGCTGAAGGCAATACCTAAATTGGGAGCCTGGGTGACTAGAAGGATGGGGTGTTTTCATTTATATTGTCATAACAGTATATGCTGTTTTGAAGTTGTTTTAAAAAACAAACAAACAGACCAAAACCTAAAAAAACTTAATATTGTAAATGATTCCTAGTTTTTCTTAGTATTGTATAGAGATGCTGGTAGATGGACTCTTGAGCCTGGAGCCAGGAAGACTCATCATCCTGAATTCAAACATGGCTTCAGACAATTACTAGCAGTGTGACCTTGAACAAATCACTTAACCCTATTTGCCTCAGTTTCTTTCTCTGTAAAATGAGCTTGTAAAAAGAAATGTCAAATCATTCCAATATCTTTGCTAAGAAAATCCCAAATGGGGTCACAGAGTCAGGCATAACTGGAAATGACTGAACCTGTAATTTTGAGGTATTTATTATGTTTTTTTTCTTTTTTTATGATGATGGAGATTTTCACATTAATTCATTCCTTCACATACAAATAAAAGTTTCATCTCCTCTTCCAGTCTTTATATTTTTCATTTTGTTTTCTTTTGTTAAGGTCATAGATGACATTTCTTTAACGATGTTATAGAAAAACAGTATCCTATACAGGAAGAAGTGGGTTCAAATCCTACCTCAGATAATAACTAGTTGTATGAACCTGGGTAAATCACAGTCTCTCTAAGCTTCTAGTGTCTCAACTGTTATTCGTGATTGTTGGACTTGCTAACCCCTAACATCCGTTTCAGGTCTAATCCCATAATGCTATGTCAAATAATAGTGAAGATGGGGGATGTTGTTTTTCTGTTCTTGTTCATAGTGAATCAGATTCTAATTTTTCTCATAAACTATGCTAGCTCTTGGCTTTAAATATACGCTTTTAATCACATTAAAGAAGGGCCTTCTATGATTATACTTTCTAGGGTTTTTAACATAAATTAGTACTGAATTTTGTCAAATACTTTTTCTGAATCTATCAAAATAGTAATTTAGTTATTTATATGATTAATTATGCTAATTGTTTTCCTAATGTTGAACCATCCTTGCCTATCCTGTATGAACTGAATATAGTTTAGTGAATTATTATGTTGTATATTATTGTGGTCTCATGATAATTTTATTTAAATATTTGCATATATTACATAAAGTGAGCCCATTCTGACTGTGAATGTGGTGAGGTTGGCTACTGAGATTAAGGCCTAGGTGAGGATTGGTTCAGTTCCCATTGTCTAGGTCCAGAATACAGACTGGAAGGTGGACTGGGCTAGGCTAGGCTGGGTGAGCTGGTGGGTGGTTGGGTTGGTGTGGAGTTCTCAGAGGTAGACATAGACTGGGGCAAAGCTATTCTCCAACCCACTGCCTCCTCCTCTTTTTCATCTTCTTTTCTTGCTCCCCTTTTTCTTCCTCTTATTTTCTCCTTTTCCTTGTCTTCTTCTTCCCCCTCTTCTTCCTCCTTTTTCTTCCTCCTCCTCTTCCTTCTTTCCATCTTCTTCCTTCTCTTCTTATTCCTTTTCTTTTTCTTCCTCCTCCTCCTTCTTTACCCACCTTCTGTTTTTCCTTCTCTTCCTATAGTCAGAGTTGGTGGAACTGCTGATGTTCTCTCTGGTCCAGTATCCGGATAAAGATGGGGAGCAGCAGCATAGGCAACACCAAGTTTGTCCACAGTAAAAAGATACGTGTACAGTTGTTTGAGAGAGATTGCTGTTATGCTTTGATCCAGAATGTGATTGGACAAATCTTTGGCCATTCTTCCTGGAACACTGGGTTTCTGGAGTATGAGAGCTCTGAAAAGAAGAAAGTCACCTTTAAAAGCAGTGTCTTGGGATGATAGGGGGCAGAGTCAAGATGGTGGAATAGAAACAGCCCTTCTGTGGGGCTCTGACTTCCACCTCCCCCAATTCATGCAAAAGGGGACACTGAACAAACTTTGGAGCTTCAAAACCCACAAAAAGACACAGAGAAGCTAACCTCCCTCTGAGGACAGCCCGGCAGGCCGGCAGCAAGCAGCCAGCACAGCACTCTGGGAGCTGACGCCAGCCCCATAAGCTGGAGGTTTTAGCCCCAGGGCGGGCCTGACCAGTGATCGGCTGGAAGGCTCTTCAGATCACCAGCAGCTGTGGTGGTTTCCATAATTATCAACACATAGATGCTAAAGACAAAGTGCAGTGTGGACTTTGGGATCCAGTAGTTGGGAGTGCTTTGGCTTTTGCCCCCAGGGCAAGAAGTGGCTGAGGCGCCAGGGCCCTGCAGCCTCAGCCTCACATAGCTGCTTCAGCTCCTGGCCTGCAGAGTGGAGGGGGACAAAGTGACTAGTCTGAGGGGTAATTGTTCTTGCTTTGACCTGCTTGGATCTGGATTGCTGTCTAGGGTGGAGGTCCTGGGGTGTGCGACCAGCTTGCCAGAGTGTGTGGAGGCTTCAGAGAGGGCACCCAACTAATAATTCAGCAGCTGAGAAAACCCTAGCATTTGGGATGGAAGCTCCCCTGTCTGATGGCAAAGTCCTACTGTGGCAAAAAGCCCAGGGTACAAGTGATTGAGTGGCTACATGAACTGGCAAAGGAAACAAAATAAACAGAGCAACCCATCTTTACACTCCTATTTTGGCAAAAAAAAAAATGATCAAAGCATGGAAAAGGAAGAAGACAGTGAAGTCAGAACTCCTGCTCCAAAAGCTTCAAAGAAAAATATGAGCTGGTTACAGGCCAAAGAGGACCTTAAGAAGCAAGACCTCCAAGAAATTCTCAAGGAAAACTGCCCTGATGTTTTAGAACCAGAGGGCAAAATAGGGGTTGAAAGAATCTACTGATCACCTCCTGAAAAAGATCCCAAAAAGAAAACTCCTAGGAATATTATAGCCAGGTTTTGAAATTCCCAGATCAAGCAGCCAGGAAGAAACAACTTGAATATGTGGAAACACAATCAGGATAACACAGGATATGGCAATTTCCACACGGAGGGATCAAAGGGCTTGGAATATGATATTCTGGAGGGCAAAGGAGCTGGGATTAAAACCAAGAGTCACCTACCCAGCAAAACTGCGTATCATGTTTCAGGGGAAAATATGGTCATTCAGTGGAATAGAGGCCTTTCAAGCATTCTTGATGAAAAAAACAGAGTTGAATAGAAAATTTGACATTCAGATACAAGAAGCCAGAGAAGCATGAGAAGGTAAAGAGGGAAAAGAAATCATAAAGAACTTATCAAAGTTGAATTATTTACATTCCTACATGGAAAAAACAATAATTGTAACTGATGAAACTTTTCTCAGTATGAAAATAGTTGAAGTGAATATATATATATATGTCTATATATGAGGGTATATGGGCATATTAATACATATGTGAATGTGTGTGTATATGTTTACAGGTTTACATAGATAGAGGGCATAGGACCAATTTAATAGTAAGGGATGATACTTAAAAGGTGAAATTAAGAGGTGAGAGAGGAATATAATGAGAGGAGCTGGGGAGAGACAGAATGGGGTACACTATCTAATATAGAAGAGGCAAGGGAAATGTTTAAAATAGAGGGGAAGAACGAAGGCAAAAAAGGAAAACCTTATTCTTATTGAATACATACACACTAAATAGAGTATCTCACCCTACAGGAGAGTAGGGGGAAAAGGGATAAGAGGGGGGGATGATGGAAGGGAGGGCAGGATGGGGGGGAGGGAATTTGGAAGCACCCACTTTTGAAAAGGGATGGGATCAAGTAGAGAATAGAACAAGTGGGCGGTGGGATAGGAGGGAGGGGAATATAGTCAGTCTTTTACAATATATCTACTATGGTAATGTTTTGTATAGCTACACATGTACAACCTATACTGAATTGCTTATCTTCCCAGTAAGGGTGTGTGACAAAGGAGGAAGGGAATGAGTCTGGAAATCAAAATTTTAAAATCAATTGTTTAATATATATATATATGTATATTATTTTTAATACTATTTTACATGTAATTGGGAAATAAGATACACAGGCACTGGGGCATAGAGATCCACCATGCCCTACTGGAAAAGTCAGAGGGGTTATGGGAGAAGATATGGGAGAGAGCAGATTGGAGGAGGGGATATCCTGTGGGACCGCTATTTTGGGGTGGTGGGTAGGGGAAAAAAGAGGAAAATTTTGTAACTCAAAATCTGGCAGAAATGAATGATGTAAATCAGAAGTTAATAAAGCATTTGGAAAAAAAAAAGAAAGCGCTGTCTTGAAGAGCTAACTGAAAGACCTGTCAATTGAAACAAGGTTGATGGGTGTGGAAGGTGCTTTATTTATCTAGTCAACCTATATAAGAGCAAGAATGCTTGCAGATCAGCAACATTGACATTCACCTGGATGGGTGAAGAAAGTTGTATTGATAAACCACTACGATTATATTGTCTCAAGGGGACTTGGTTGAGGCTTGAGCAGATGCAGAGAACATTACAGAGGATGTCTGTATACTTTGAAGTATTAACACTCAACATTTTTAAAAATAAGTTTTCATTGATTTTTTTGTGGGGTTATTATTTCATCATAGTATTCCATATATTCCTGCCCATTCCCCTCCCAGATAACAATGCATATGACAAATAGTACATTTAGAAAGGAAAAAGAAGAAAAAAACATCAAGCAAAATTGAACAATACATTGAAAATTCTGATAATGTGTACAACAAGTAGCAAAACTTGTGGATTGTCTACCTTCATCAAACAGGTAGATTGAGGATGTCTTCTCATATCTCTTCATTTGTGTTCCACTTGATCTTTCTGATTTTGGCATCATATTCTCTTCTATTTTTCATTCTTTTGATTTTATTATTTCTTTGTGTCTCAGAATGTAACTAGCTTCTGCTTGCCCTAATCTTGTTTTTAAGGAATTATTTTCTTCCTTAAATTTTTGGTTTTCTATTTCAAGTTGGTTGGCTTCTTTTTCTTAATTTCCTTTGATTGCTCTAATTTTTTTCCTATTTTCCCCCTGATATTTCTTATTTAATTATTAAAATAATTTTAAAGTTTTTCTAAGAAATCTTTTGATGCTTGGGACCATTTGACATTTCTCACTGAAGAAGAAGTGGCTTCCAGGGGTAGAGCCAAGATGGTGGAGTAAAAGCAGGGATTTGCCTGAAATCCCCCCGCCCAAATCCCTCCAAATATCTGTAAAAGTGATTCTAAACAAATTTATAGCAGCAGAGTCCATAAAATGACAGACTGAAACAAATTTCCAGTCTAAGACAACCTGGAAGATTGACAGAAAAGATCTTTTGAACCAATCTGAGAGAAGAACACTGCTCAGCATAGGTCATGTCAGTACAGATGGGGCTGGAGTAGGCTTCAGGGGGCTAAATCACTGGCAGCTGTTGTGGTTTCCAGATTTCTTAACCCACAAACAACTTGGAAGGTCAGTAGGAAAGGACTGTGGAAGCTGGGTGAGAGAAGAGCATGATATAGACCTAATTCTAGGGTGGAGAGAGGACCTTGGTCAGGCCCCAGTCATGGGGTGGTAGAGGCAGCAGCAAATGCTTCCAGAGTTCTCAACTCACAGATAGTGTGGGCAGTGAGTGTTTGATCAGAAGGGGATTGCAGGGTTCTCTTTGATGGTGCTGAGGTGGGATTCTCTTGCTTTGCCCATGTTTGGATCTGGTTCACAGTCCTGGGTGGTGGTCCTGGGGCAAGAAGGAGTACTGGTCTGGCTGAGTTTGTAGCAGTAGTGGAGAGGGAATCCTTCTCACAGTTCAAAGGCAGAAAAGAGTGCTTATCATCACTCACAGATCAGAGCAAAGGCCAGGAGAGGAGTAAACACCTCTCCTTTGATCATACCACTTTAGAAAAATTAAAAATTTACAGGTCCCTTGAAGTATCTCTGAAAACAGCTGCATAATACCCTTAAAGTTTAGGACAGTACACTGCTCCCCCCCCCCAACACACTGCAAGCAGAATCTTACCTTGATAAAGAGCTAAAACCTTACATAATTGACTGGGAAAATGAACAAACAGTATAAAAAAACCACTCAGAATATATAGAATCTTACTTTGGTAACAAAGACAAACAAAACATGCAACCAGAATAAGACAATGAGGTCAAAACCCCTATAAATAAAGCCTCCAAGAAAAATAGGAATTGGCCTCAGGCAATAGAGGAGCTCAAAAAGATTTTGAAAATCACTTAAGAAAAGTAGAGGAAAATTTGGGAATATAAATGAGGTTGATGCAAGAAAATCATGAAAAATGAGTCAATAACTTGCTAAAGGAGGCCCCAAATACTGAAGGAAAAAAAATCTTTTAAAAAAGACTAACCTAAATGGCAAAAGAGATCCAAAAAGCCAGTGAGAAGAATGCCTTAGAAAGCAATAATGGTCAAATTGAAAAGGAGGTCCAAAAGCTCACTGAAGAAAATAATTCCTTAAAAATTAGAATGGAGCAAATAGAAGATAATGACTATGAGAAATCAAGAAATTATAAAACAAAATCCAAAGAATGAAAAAAATAGAAGACAATGTGGAATACTTCATTGGAAAAACAACTAACCTAGAAAATAGATCCAGGAGAGAAAATTTAAAAATTGTTGGACTACCTGAAAGCCATTATAAAAAAAGAGTCTAGACATCATCTTTCAAGAAAATTTGCCCTGATATTCTAGAACCAGAGGATAAAATAGAGATTTAAAGAATCTGTTGATCTTTTTCTGAAAGCAATACCAAAAGGAAAACTCCTAGAAATATTATAGTCAAATGCCAGAGTTTCCAGGCAAGGAGAATATATTACAAGCAGCCAGAAAGAAACAATTCAAGTATTGTGGAAACACAATCAGGATAACACAAGATTTTTAGCAGCTTCTACATTAAGGGATTAGAGAGCTTGGAATATGATATTCCAGAGGTCAAAGTAGCTGGCATTTAAAACCAAGAATCATCTACCCAGCAAAACTGAGTGTAGTCCTTCAGAGGGAAAAATGGGCATTCAATGAAATAGAGGACTTTCCTGCATTCTTGATGAAAGACCAGAGTTGAATAGAAAGCTTGACTGTCAAATACAAGACTCAGGAGAAACATGAAAAGGTAAACAGGAAAGAGAAATCATAAGGGGTTTATTTAAGTTGAGTTGTTTACATTCTTACATGGAAAGATGATATTTGAAACTAATGAGAGCTTTCTCAGTATTAGGGCAGCTGGAGGAAATACACACACAGACACATAAATAAACACACATATTTGTGTGTATGTATATGTCTGTATGCATGTATCTATGTGTGTGTTTGTGTGTGTATATATATATATGTATGTATGTGTATATACACAGAGACACACATATATGTCATATATATATGACAGAGGGTGCAGGGTAAGTTGAATATGAAGGGATGATATCTAAAAATAAAATTAAGGGGTGAGAGGAATATACTGGGAGGAGAAAGGGAGAAGAGAATAGGGTAAATTATCTCACATGAAAGGGGTGGGGAAAGCTTTTACAGTGGAGGGGAAGAGAGGGAAGGTGAGAGGGAATGAAAGAACCTTATTCCCATTATATTTTTCTGAAAGAGGGAATGACATACACACTCAATTGGGTGCGGAAATCTATCTTGCCCTATAGAAAAGTGCAGGGGAAGGAGATAAGAGGGGAGGGAATGATGGAAGGGAGGACAAATGGGGGATGGTATAATCAGAAGCAAACAGTTTTTAGGAGGGATAGGGTCAAAGGAGAGAAGAGAATAAATGAGGCTTGGTATAGGATGAAGGGAAATATAGTTAGTCTTTCCCAGCATGATTATTATGGAAGTGTTTTGCATTACTGCACATGTTTATATTTAATTGCTTGCCTTCTCAATGAGGGTGGTTGGGGAGGGAAGAAGGGAGAGAATGTAGAACTCAAAAGTTTTAAAAACAAATGTTAAAAACTTTTTACATGCAACTGAGAAATAAGATATAGAGTCAATGATGTATGGAAAACTATCTTGCCCTTCAGGAAAACAGAAGGGAAGGGAATAAGAGAAGTGGGGGAGGGTGGTGTTAGAGGAGAGGACAATTTGGGGAAAGGGCTAATCAGATGCATTCTGTGTTGGGGTAGGGGGAGGGGAGTGATGGGGAGAAAATTTGGAACTCAAAATCTTGTGGAAATGAATGTTAAAAACTAAAAATAAATTAATGAAAAAACATAATAAATAAAAAAGGGAGTGAGTTTTTTATCTTCATTGTCTTCCTCTAAATCTGAACTCATCTTTTTGTATTTTGTTAACAATTGTTCAGGTGTGTTCATTTTCCTCTAAGAAATGCTTTGGCTGTATCCTGAAAGTTTTGGAATCTTGTTTCATTGCCATAGTTTAATTTTCACCATTTTAATTTTTATTTATAAAAATTATTTAAATAAATTTGCACAGTTATCCTATTGTATCTGTTCACTGTTCTTTTTTGTTGCTGTTATTCACTCACTCACTTGTGTCTGACTCTATGTAATCCCATAGATATTTGTCCTTGAGATTTTCTTCACAAAAACACTAGAGTGGTTTGCCATTTCCTTATCTAGCATGTCCCCATTTTACAGATGCAGAACTGAGGCAAACAGGAATTAAGTGAATTATACCAAGTCACACAGTTAAAAATTATCTGAGGCAGAATTTGAATTCAGTTCTTCCTGACTGCAAGTTTGGTGTCTATCCACTTAGCTGCCCTTAATTTTTTTTATTTAATTTTATTGTTATTCAGGTTTTCACTACTTATTTTTTATTTAGGTCAATTTAATGTGTTTGGATTTCTTTCATTCATTATAGATTTTATTTCTTATGATTAGTAAGTGATGTGTTTATTATATCTCCTTTTTATAGTTGGTTATAATTCCTTTAGGTACCATCACAATATCAAATTTTATAAATAGACTGTGGGATATGGAGGATATCTCAATTCTTTAATATTATCATTAAGAGGTAAAAAAAATCACTCAAATATAGTTTATCTAACAATTTTCTCAGTTCTCTTTTTCTTCTTTTTATATTTCTCTTGTATTTATCCAATTCAGAAATAAAAAATTAGCCCATCCTATTATTATTATTAATATGTTATATCTTCTTGTAATGAATGAAAGAAAAAGCATTTACTTACTATCTACTAAACATTTTACTAAACTCTATGCCAATACTAAAAGAAAAGACGACCCTTGTGCACTAGAAGCTTATGTTTTAATAGGAAGATATAACATATATAGAAGAGTGGTGGCCAGGGAATGATATGTCAGAGAAATTATAGTGGTGGTGAGATTAACCCACCTCTAGCAATATTTTTAATCGTGTGTGTGTGTGTATGTATGCATGTGTGTGTGTGTGTGTGTGTGTGTGTGTGTGTGTGTGTGATGGACTCCTTTGGCAATCTGGTGAAGCCTATAAATCCTTTTCAGAATAACATTTTATAATGCAAAACATAAAACACATAGGAATACAAAGGAAACCAATTATATTAAAATGTAGTTGTCAAAATACTGTATAAAATAGTGAGCCTTAGTTTAAAATGGCAGTTGATTTCATCAACAAAGTACTTAAGGAACTGGATGAGTATTGTGTTTTGAATGTTTTTTGATATTCAGCAAATGCTAATGATTTCTGTCACCTCCAGGATCAAATACAGACACTTACTAGCTGTGTGATTGTAGACAGGTCATATACAAAATCTTCTATTTGGCATTCAATGACCTTCATAATCTTGGATCCTCCCATTCCTAATCACCCTTCCAGTTTTCTTACACTTTACACTGTCCCAAGTTCTCTTTAATTCAGTGACACTGCCTTCCTGCTTTTCCATGAATGAAAGTACTCCATGTCTTAGCTCTGGCAGTTTTGTTGTTGTTGCTGCTGTTTTTCATGCCTGAAATGTTCTTTCTCCTCATCTCTGCTTCCTGGCAACCCCACCTTCTATAGGAATTCTTTCCTAATCTCTCTTAATTCTTAAATCTCTCTCCACTATTTTTTCCTATTATCCTGTATTTATCTTGTTTTTACATATATTTGCTTCTTTTCTCACACATTAGATTGTGAGCTCCTTGAAGACAGGGACTATCTTTGGCCTTTCTTTGAATCCTTAGTGCGTTGCACAGTTCCTAACATATAGTAGATAACTTCTGACAGACTAAATTATAGGTGATTAATTTTCAGTTTGCAAAAATAAGCCTATTACTCTGTGTATAATGCCTATGGACCAGATTATCATCTTTAATATGAAACTATCTTTACCTTCATTATGTGCTATTCTCTTGTTGTATTCCAAAATGATACAAATGATAGATATCTCCTTCCTCACCCCTCAGTCTTCACTTGTCATCTCAATAGGACAATATCTCTTTGCCGCAATTAAACTATGTAAATCAGCCAACAAGTAAACATTTAGTAAGAGACTACTCTGTATTAGGCACTGGGAATGCAGAGACAAATAACAACTGTGATTACTGCTTTTTGAATGAGACTAATTATTATACTGGCAGTGTACTGTAACACCAAGGAAAGGCAACTTCCCAACTTTCAGAATACCAGCATAGGTGCTCTCCATTTTATTCAGTGACAAATTAAGAACAGAGAAGATCAAAACATGACATCATTCAAAATACAGCATTTACTAAGGATGATTAAATAATCTCCAAGTACTACCCCACCCCAGGACCTTCCATTCATTCAATCAATTACAAAGTCCAGGTTCTAAATACCTCTCCACCCCTAGGCTGTACCTTCATTTAGTCCACCACAAAGAAGACTCAAATGGAGATTAGTTTCCAAACATAAGTAAAGTACCTTCATTTGTTCAATCACAGAGCACAGAAAGGTCAAAAGTTCCCCACCCCTGGATCACCATTCAATCTACCCCAGAGTTACATCAAGTTTAAACACAGCACTTAATACCCAGATGCAGGTCTTTTCTTCATCTTGACACGAGGCAAGTTCTCAGCAATCTTAGTTCCTGGGGAGACAAGGCTTAGCAAGGCCACAAGATACATTGCCAGTCCCTTCATTAATTCATCCTCTGTCTGTAGAGCAGTCCTAGAACCCCTGAAAACATTAGCAAAACCCTCTCCCAGGATTTCTGTAAACATACAACAAGAAAATCCTTCTTCAGGGCTTCTGAACCAACAGAAAGATTCCCAGACCCCTGCAACAACAGCACTGTCCTTCACCAGTGGACAGTATTCACTCTCTGTCTGCAGGACAGTCTCAGGGCTTCTTAACCAAAAGCCAGGTTCCAGGAGTTCTTCAACAACAGGACTGTCTTTCACCAGTGGACAAATCTGGCAAAACAACATCAAAACAGACAGACAAAGTACCAGCAAAACAGCCATGTCTCCTCAGTCCTTGGCAGCTCAGGGGGCAGGTCTCAAAAGTCCAGGGCGATTCAAAGTGTCCCCCAGCAATCCTTCTCAGTCTCTCTCTCTGCCTCCACGAGGTGCTGCTTCCAAAAAGTTCTTCTGCCTCTCTCTTGTCTCTCCAAATCTAAGTCACCAGCTCCTCCCAGTTCAGGACTTTCTTTTCACATCAACAAGTCCATCCCACAGGTGGCATTAACAAGCTCTGGGTTTTAACACAATCAATTTGAAAACCAAGCCAATACAGGGGAATATTTAATTGCCATTACTATCACAGGCAGGTAGGTGGCATAGTGGATAGAGTGCCAGGCCTGAAGTCAGGAGACTCGTCTTCCTGAGCTTAAATCTGGTCTCAGACACTTATTAGTTATGTGATATCAAGTCACTTAACCCTGTTTGCCTCAGGTCCTCATCTGTAAAATGAACTAGAGAAATAAATGGCAAATCACTCCAGCATTTTGTGAAGAAAATCTCAAATGGGATCATAAAGAGTTGGCCCCAACCGAAATGAATGGACAACAACAATTATACTTTATTCAAATTTGATAATTCAAAAGTTATGCAAGTACAACTCACTTAAGAAATCCTGAATCAATGTATAGAAAATATGAATATACAATATATTTATTAGGAGGTGATAATGAAAAAAAAAGAATTCACCTTTAAGTATTAAACCTTCCCAATGCATAGTTTTAGAAATCATTTATTTATTTATTTAATTTTTTAGTTTTCCCAGTCACATGTAAAAACAATTTTTTAGCTTTCATTTTTAAAACTTCAAGTTCCAAATTCTTTCCCCTCCTCTCTCCTTGCTTTCCCCCTCCCCATTTGAGAAGGTAATCAATTTTATATGGGTTATATATGTGTATCATGAAAATTATTTCCATGATAATGATGTGTGAAATTAAATATAGACTGGGGTGTGGATGAGGTTGGAGAAATTTTTAAAAAGTATGCTTCAATTTGTATTCAGACAAAATAAGTTCTTTGTCTAGGGATGTATAGCATTTTTTATCACAAGTTATCCAGCGCTGTCTTGGATCATTGTATTGCTGAGAATAGCCAAGTCATTCACAGCTTTTTACAATTTTCGTTTCACATCAGTTCATGTAAGTCCCAGGTTTTTCTGAGTGTACCGTTCTCATCATTTCTTATAGTATAATAGTATTCCATCACAGACAAATACTACAGTTTGTTCAACTGTTTCCTAATGGATGAGCATCCCCTCAATTTCTAATTCTTTGCCCCCAGAAAAGAGCTTCTATAAATATTTTTGTACACATAAGTCATTTTCCTTTTTGATTTTTATCCCTTTTATGATATAGACCTAGTAGCGGTATTTCTAGGTCAAAGAGCATGCATGGTTTTATAACGCTTTGGACGAAGTTTCAAAGTGCTTTACAGAATGGTTGAATCAATTCACAACTCTACCAACAATTCACTTATGGCTCATTTTCCCCACTTCTCCTCCATCATTTGTCATTTTCTTTTTTTTCTATTGTCCTATGAAAGCAACCTAATAGGTATGAGATAATACTTTAGAATTGTTTTAATTTGCATTTCTCCAACCAATAGTGATGTAGAACATAGTTTCATATGACTATAGTCATAAAGCATCAATCCATTTAAATAG
This sequence comes from Petaurus breviceps papuanus, assembly GCF_028583685.1. Lineage (NCBI taxonomy): Eukaryota > Metazoa > Chordata > Mammalia > Diprotodontia > Petauridae > Petaurus > Petaurus breviceps. The sequence continues at coordinate 18,336,894 of NW_027187360.1, read as the reverse complement.
TGTTCACATCTTTTAATCATTTATCAATTGGAGAATGACTTATTTTTATAAATTTAACCTACTTCTCTATGTTTGTGAAATGGGCCCTTTATCAGAGAAACTAGCTTCATTTTTTTTCCCCATAGTTACTAGGGTTAACTGCATTTCTCTCCATCCTATTTCCCCCCATTTATTCTTTTCTCTCTATCTTTTCATCCTGTTCCTCCTCAAAAGTGTTTTGCTTCTGACTACCCCTCACCTAATCTGTCTCCCTTCTATGACCCCCTCCTTCTTTTATATCCTACACCTTATACTATAGGGTAAGATGTATTTCTATAACCAATTGGGTGTTTATGTTTTTCCCTCTTTGAATCAATTCTGATGAGAGTAAGACTCACTCCCCCTCATCTACCCCATCTTTCTCCATTGTTCTTGTCTCTTTTATATGAGATAATTTACCCCATACTATCCCTCCCTTTTCCTTTCTCTCAGTGCATTCCACTCTCACCCCTTAATTTTATTTTAAAAAATATTGTTCCTTCATGTTCAAATCACACCTGTACCCTCTGTCTGTGCATACTCCTATCTGCCCTAATGAGAAAGTTTTTATGAGTTACAAGTAATATTCTCTCATGTAGAAATGTAAACAGTTTAACCTAATTAAATTCCTTATGGTTCCCCTTTTCTGTTTATTTTTTTATGCTTCTTTTGAGTCTTGTATTTGAAAGTCAAATTTTTATTCAGCTCTTGTTTTTTCATCAAGAATGTTATTTCATTGAATGTCAATTTTTTCCTTGGAAGGACTATACTTAGTTTTTTGGGGTAGATGATTCTTGGTTGTAATCCTAGCTCCTTTGCCCACTGGAACATAATACACTAAGCCCTCTGTTCCTTTATTGTAGAAGCTGCTAATTCTTTTGTTTTCCTTACTGTGGCTCCACTGTTGTAACCACCATTTTGTAAACCTCCCCCATCTCTCCTGTCCTAGATGAGTTCGCCTAGGAGACTTGCCCAAAACAAAGCCTGCCTAGGAGACCTGCCCAAACCTGCCACCTGGAACCCATAGCCGCCCCCCCCCCCCCCCAGTTACTTGGGGACTTTCCAGTTGCACAACAAATGTGTCATTAGGCAACAAACTGATTGCTACCTTTTGGCTTCTGTATTTTCCCCACTTGCTAAAGTTGTGGTTTCCCCTTGGTAACAATTGTGTTGTGGCTTTTGTCTATACAAACCCCCAGAATATACATCTAGAGGCTGCTTGACTTGGGTACATGACCCCTGGAAGTTGCTGGCTTCATTAACCTCCACTTTAAACTTTGAATGGTCTTTCTTGCTAATTTCTCATTACAACATTTGGAAGCCCCAGAGAGATGGCAGTGTTCTGTGTCGCTTTGGAGACCTCAGAAGCTTGGACTTGGGGAATGGAAAGAGCTGGCCCTGCCCTAACCCTGAGGGGAGCCGGCCCCTGAGGATGTCTCAGGGCCCCTAGGCTTGGGTAGAGTTAGCCAAGTCCCTCCTAGACTCCAATTTGTTCCTGTATTTGGCCATGTGGAGATCCAGTCCTATTCTCTAGAGGTAAGCATTCTCTTTATTCTCTGTTCTGTCTCTGGGGGTACCCATCTGGTACGGACTGAGTGGTGACTGGATGCAACTTAGCATCCTGTCCCAGGTTCCCCCAAGATGTTGAGTGGAATTTCTGGGGTAAGCCATTCTGTTTGGACTTGTGCTGGTCTGTTTTGGCTTGCCATCTGCTTTCATTTCATGTCTGTTTAAGTGTCCGCCTATCTTTCTGTCTGCTCTGTGTCTGTGTAAAAATCTCTGAGTCTGCCACCTTGTAAGATTCAAAATGCAGCCAGCCACTGTACCTGGGCTAGAAAGATTGATGGTCTCTTAAAGAAAGGTTGTTGGCAAAAACAAACAAACAAAAAAAGTCTCTTTCTACTTCTTTGGAATCTGGCCAAAGTTCGGGAGGTAGAAAGACAGATGCAAAAAGGGGGGAAAAGGGGAAGCTTCTCCCCTAAGATTTATCTAAGAGAAAAGGGTCACTTCACTGATCAAAGAAAGGCAGGTTTCAAAGATGAACTTTGGAATAGGACTAACACTTAAACCTTTCCTAGGTCACAGCCCAGTACTTCCCAGGATAGGGCTACAGTGCCTTCCCCCTGTCATCTTGGCTCTGACTGAGCTCAGGATACAGTGAGAAGTTAGAGTGCCTTCTCTCTGTCATCCTCACTCTGATAGAGCTAAGGATATAGTGAAAGGTTAGAATAATTAAGATCCTTCACCCTGTTGTCCTGGCTCTGACCTTAGAACTAAGGCTGCAGTGAAAAGTTAGAAGAATAGTAGGGAATTTGAGTTAACCTCCCCCACCTGGCGAAAAGAACAAAGGGGGAGGCACAGCAGCTCCATCGGGGCCCCAGTAGCAACAGCTCTAGGTCCCTGGGTACCTTGAAGCCCACTGCTCTGGGTTAGCCCCAGAGCTGAGCTTTCCCACACAACTAGTGATGCCCTCTTTCTCCTTCCTGTCCAAATCGATCAACCCCACAACCAGATTCTGCAACTGCGGGGAGATGAGAAAAGGAGAAGGAAAAATGAGGTCAGAAGTCAACCAGCTTCTGCACTTGTTAAGACCAATTATCTATCAATTTTTATATGTGACTTGGAAATGCAATTCATGTCATCTCACTGTTTATATTATTATTGTATTTCTACAAACTTGAGTGACCATTGTGAGCCAGAAATGGTGTTAGACAAAGCAACTTTTGGTCTGAATTTAGTTGAAACTGAAAGACAGTGGAAAAGAAATTGTTTAAAATCAGGTATGTTGTTTTGTTAAGTCCTGCTAATTGTGTCTTGAAGCTAAAACAAGTTGGATCTCACTTATAAGAATTGTAAAGTTATAAATATTAAATAAGTTATTTGGGATTATTGTTATAATGTTAAAACCTAAAACTGATTCCCCAGCAGCTCTAAGGGCAGACAGGGTAGACAATCCCTACTCTCCTCCCTTGGGAAGAGGGCCAAGGTTGCCACCAATGTAGGGCTTTAGGGGGTTATCAGAGGCCACATGTGCCAGCTATCATATACTGGGATCCTAAAAATAAAATATGGGAACCCTGAAAGACGTCCTGTCAAGGAAAAAGAAAAATCAATATTGAAAATAGGGAACTTGTCACACATAAAGTATATGGTTTTCATCAGTCCAGAAGAAGAATATCATAGGGTGGACAATCAAATAAGCACCTTCTTTGGGGTCCCTATTAATTCCTCCTTATTTGTAAACTTGCCAGATTCCCTAGAAATTATCTGATGGGCAAGGTCATCAGCCCCAGGAGAAAACTAAAAGCTTGTTTGGCTTATGGAGTTCCTAAGCAATGAAATTGGCTTACTGAGAAATGAAATCTCTTATATATATCAGTCATGGTGAACTTTATTGCTTATTTCAACTCCCTACAAATGGACTCAGGACCAGATTTTCTCAAGATTTTTCCATGTTTCCTCATAATGTTATTGTGTCCTTTCTCCACGTCAAACCCCCATGCTCCTAAGGGTAAAAGCACCTGGATTATTAGAAAGGGCAACCAAATACTCTGGACATTGCAGGCAGAAGAGGGTTTATGGATGAGTTTGCCCTCTACCCTGGTTTCTTTACTGGTGCACTTGTATTGTCCTGATGTGAAATGCTTTTTGCTTTCCAATCTGTATCAATGGCCTAAGGGAAGTTCTGGGAGGGACCTTGATATTGCAAGGTCAAAACACTTTCTGGTCTGACCTTGGCCCTAACTTTTGGCTTTGCATGAAAACTCAGCCCCCCTATTATGTTGGTCTAGCCCTTCCTGAGGAAGTCTCCCAGGCATCCAGTTCTGAGGTGTGTGACTGGGATCAAATGAGTTTAACTCTGGGGGATATCTAGGGCTCTGGTACTTGTCTTGAACAAGGAGGCCTCTGTGCTGAACCTGGAGGCCAGATGGCAGGAGAGGGAAAATGCTGAAAATTGGTACCAGAATCTCACTATAGGCCTTTGTTTTCCCACATCTCAATCCCATATTACCTCAGTCAATATTCCCCTTGTAAGGGAACCTAGGTATCAGCCCCTACATAAGTCACTTTCTCTACAATGTCACCAATTTTGAGTCAAGGGTTTGACTGTCAACAAAAAGAAGTTGGGATTGTTACAACCACCATTTTGTGAACCTCCCCCATCTCTCCCGTCTTGGGTAAGTTCACTTAGGAGACTTGCCTGAAACAAAGCCCAACCAGGAGACCTGCCCAGACCTGCCACCTGGAGCCCATACACCCCCTCCTCCCCCCCCTTTCCTGGTTACTTGGGGACTTTCCAGTTGGGCAACAAATGGGTTGTCAGGCACCAAACTGATTACTACCTTTTGGCTTCTGTATTTTCCCTGCTTGTTCAAGTTGTGGTTTCACAAGCTTTTGTCTATATAAGCCCCGAGAATATACATCTCGAGGCTGCCCTATTTGGGTACATGACTCCTGGAAGTTGCCGACTTCATTAAACTCCACTTTAAACTTTGAATGGTCTTGCTCGTTAATTTCTTGTTACAACACTATGATACGTGAACCATTTTTTTTTTTTCTGGCTGCTTTCAATATTTTCTCCTTGACCTGAGAACTCTGGAATTTGGGTACAATATTCCTGGGAATTTTCATTTTAGGATCTCTTTTAGGAGGTGATTGGAGGATTCTTTCAATTTCTATTTTACCCTGTGGTTCTGGAATATTACAGCAGTTTCCCTTGATAATTTCTTGAAAGATAATACCTAGGCTCTTTTTTTGATCATGGCTTTCTCTCCTGGATCTATTTTTCAGGTCAGTTGTTTTTCCAAGAGATTTTTCATGTTTTTTCTACTTTTTGATTGTTTTTTTTTTGTTTGATTTGTTGATTTTTTTTGATTTGTTGATTTTTTTAAATTTTTGATTGACAATTTTTTATTGTTTCTTGATTTCTTTAAAGTCATTAGCTTCCATTTGCTCAATTCTAATTTTTAAGGAATTATTCTTCAGTGAACTTTTGTACCTTCTTTTCTATTTGTCCAATTCTACCTTTTGAGGATATTTTTTTTCCTTCAGTGAATTTTTGTGCCTCTTTTTCCATTTGGCCAATTCTGCTTTCTAAGGCATTCATTTCCTCATTGGCTTTTTGGACCACTTTTTACCATTTGGCCTAGTCTGTTTTTTTTTTTTTTTTGGAGGGGGGAAGGGAAGGCAGTTGGTGTTAAATGACTTACCCAGGGTCACACAGTTATTAAGTGTCAAGTGTCTGAGGCCTACTTTGAAATTAGGTACTCTTGACTTCAGGACTGGTGCTCCATTCACTGTAGTACCATTTTCTTCAGTATTTTTTTTTGTGTCTTCTTTACTAAGCTATTAACTCATTTTTTCCTGATTTTCTTTCAGCGCTCTCATTTCTCTTCCCAATCTTTCCTCTACCTCTCTTACTTGATTATCAAAATCCTTTTTTATTTCTTCCATGGACTGAGACAAATTTATATGTTTTTGGAGGCTTTGGATGTAGAAGCTTTGACTTTGTTCAATTCTTGTGAGTGTGTGTTTTAATTTTCCTTGTCACCATACTAACTTTTATACTCAGAATTTTTTCTATTGTCTGCTCATTTTCTCAGTCTAGTATTTGACTTTTAGCTCTTTTTAAAAGTAGAGTTTTTTTTCTCTTTTGTCCTAGGGTGGAGGGTGTACTGCCTCAAGCTTCAGTGGTTTTGCACAGCTGTTTTCATAGATACTTCTAGGGATGTTTAAGTTCTTAGTTTTTCCAAGGTGCCATGATCTAAGAAGAGGTGTTTTTACTACTCTGTTGCCTTGTACTCTGGTCTGCAAATTACCACAATCACTCTTTTCTGCCCTGTAACTGTGAGGGGGGTCCTGCTCCTCTCTGGTCAAAAGTTCTGGTGTGCTAGTGTTCCCCCTCACCATGGGGCTGCCACCCAGGATGGTGACCTGGATCAGAGTATGGGCAAAGAAACAGAGTCCTACTTCAATGCTAGCAAAGAGACCTCTTTTATCTCCTTCTGACTAGTTGTGCAACACCTTTACCATATGTGGACAGAGAGCTCTGGAAGCAACTACTGCTGCCATTGCTGTTTCAGTGGCTCTTAAGGTCTGCTCCTGTTTTGCTGGGAATGGGGTTGTGTTGGCATGGCCTCTGCTGCACTGTGCGTCACTCTCACCCAGATGTGACAGACCTTTTCAACTGACCTTCTAAGTTTTCTTTGGCATCTGTGGGCTCAATCATTTGGAAACTGCCACTGTTGCCATGGATTCAGTCACTCTGAGGCCTGCTCCTGGTTTGCTGTGGCCCAGTCTAGGCTGCAATGTGTGCCTCTCTCACTTTGGTGCAACAACATTTCCAGCCAACTTTCCAAGTTGTCTTGGTCTGGAAAATTGTTTCACTCTGTCATTTTATGAATTTGTTTAGAGTCATTCTTTCAAGGTATTTGGAGGGGTTTGGGGTAGAACTCCCTGCCTTTGCTCTGCCATCTTGGCTTTACCTCCCTGCCGAAAATATTCAAAACTGATGCTGAAAAATGATGTACACAGTTTTTGTAACGTTTATTGTGTTAAATAAGCTAATTTTGTAGTTTGATTTTGATAAATCAAATTTTAAGACTTACATAGTACAGCCAGGTAAGAAATGAAATGTCTTAGGTGAGCTTCCTCTTTTTGAGATCTCCTCTCATCTTTCAAGCAAGCACATATTCATGTCTTAATGATTATATTCATTACTGTAATGGACTGAATACCCAAATAATACTAAAAAGGGAATAGCAAGAGGAATAGTGGCATAGAAAGAGAAAACTATAACAATTTGCTTTATATAAAATCACATTGAAAATATACAAACATAGATGAAGATGAAAATAAGAGAATGGAATTAAATCTATCATGCTTCAGAGAACTCACTAAAAATAGTTATTGTAATCATGATCTCAGATAAGTGAACAAGAATAATTGATCAAATTTAGAGACAAACAAGAAAATACATCATGTTTAAAGCATAGAGAATGAAAACACACACCCCATTAAATGCATGTGCTCCAAATGACCTAGAAGTAAAATTCTCCTTAGCCTTGATAGCTGTCATATTTCTGAGAATGATCATGCACTGAAACTTTTAGCTATTTCTTCTGCAAATCTTTTGCCCTGAGAATCCACTGACTGGGTTAGTTACAATTCCTTGCATCCCGCTATTTTAGTAAGGCCTTTAGACATGCTTCACCTTACTCTCTACTCCATGGCCACCTTTTCATAGCCCTAAAAACTTCACTGTCATTTCTCAGGTTCCACTGCTCTTTCATTCTAAAATCATCACTATCATCATCATCACCATCATCATCATCATCACCACCACCACCACCACCACCACTACCATAATCATGATCATCATCACTATCAACAACAAACAATTATTAAGTGCTGACTTTGTTCTAGGAACTATGCTAAGCACTGGGGATACAAATAAAGAAAAAAAATCCCATGGCATCTACCATCAACAAATACACATTTTATTGGGGGTAACAACACACAAACAACTAAGTAAATATAAGATATATACCACATAAATGGGAAATAATCTTATGGGTTAGGTTCTTGCTGCGGGGTAGGAGTATGGTAGAGGACCAGGAAAAGTGTCTTGATGAATTTGGATGTTTAGTTAAAAGAAGCCAGAAATTCATGAGAGAGGTGAGGAGGATTAGTCTTTAGGGAGAAGACAATCAGTGAAAATTTATGGACTTAGTAGATAAAGTCTTATGTTTAGGTAGTAGAAAGAAGGACGGTGTCACCAGATCATAGATTACATGGAAGAGAGAATATCTGAACTGTGTTCTGGCCCAAACTGGATGGCTTTTATTTATAGTAAAATATATTTATAATTTTGTAGAAAGGACTTCTAGTTTAAGAATCACAAGATCATCTCTTATTTTTCTACTTATTAGTTTTGTGACCATTAGTCTACCACATGGTTTGAGGAAGACATTTTCCATTGATTGCAGAACTGGGACTGCTTATGTCTTTTTTCCATGGCCAAGAAGCATTTTATAGCATTCATTTTTAAATTTTATTTTATTTGCTTTTTGGAGCGGGGGAGGCATGGCAATTGGGGTTAAGTGACTTTCCCAAGGTCACGCAGCTAGTAAGTGTTAAGTGTCTGAGGCTGAATTTGAACTCAGGTCCTCCTGACTCCGGGGCCAGTGCTCTATTCACTCTACCACCTAGCTGCTCCTTAACATTCCTTTTTTTTTGAGGGGGGAAGGTAGGGCAATTGGGATTAAGTGACTTGCCCAAGGTCACATGCCTTGTTAACATTCATTTTTAATAAAAATTTGAGTTCCAAATTTTCTCCCTGTATTCCCTTCCCCCTCCCTAAGACAGTATACAATTTGATATAGATTACCTATGAACAATCATTTAAACCATTGTAATAGTAATGGAATTTAAAGATCCCCCTGTATTGGCTTGGTTTTTGGATTTATTGTGTTAAAACCCAGAGCTTGTGAATCCCACTTGTGGGATGGACTTGTTGATGTGAAAAGAGAGTGCTGAACTGGGAGGAGCTGGTGACATAAATTTAGAGAGACACAAGCAAAGAGAAAGGCAGAAGAACTTTTTGGAAGCAGCATCTTGGAGGCAGGGAGAGATGGAGAGGATTGCTGAGGGCCAGTTTGAATTGTCCAGGACTTTTGAGAGCTGCTACCCAGAGCTGCCAAGGACTGAGAAGATATGGCTGTTATGCTGGTACTTTGTCTGTTTTGATGTTATTTGGCCAGATTTGTCCACTGGTGAAAGACAGTTCTGTTGTTGCTGAGATTCTGGAACTTTGCTGGTAGTTCAGAGCTCCTGAGACTGTTCTGCAGACAGAGAGTGAATTCTGTCCACTGGTAAAGGACAGTCCTGTTATTGCAGAGGTCCTGGAACCTGGCTATTGGTTCAGAGCTCCTGAGACTATTTTGCAGATAGAGAGTGAATTGTGCCCATTGGTGAAGGTCAATGCTGTTGTTACAGAGGCTTTGGAACCTTGCTGTTGGTTCAGAAGCCCTGAAGAAGGATTTTCTTGTTGTATGTTTACAGAAATCCTGGAATAGGGTTTTGCTAATGTTTTCAGGGGTCCTAGGACTGTTCTGCAGACAGAGAATGGATTAATGAAGACACTGGCAATGTATCTTGTGGCCTTGCTAAGCTTTGTCTCCCCAGGAACAAAGACTGCTGAGAACTTGCCTTGGGTCAAGATGAAGAAAAGACCTCTCTTTGGGTATTAAATGCTGTGCTTAAGCTTGTGGTAACTCTGGGGTAGATTCAATTGTGATCCAAGGGTGGGGAACTTTTGACTTTTTGTGCTCTGTGATTGAACAAATGAATGTACTTTGCTTATTATTGGAAACTAATATTCATTTGAGAAGAGGGGCTTCAGTGTGGTTAACTAAATGAATGTACAGCCTAGGGGTGGAGTAGTACTTAGAAGAGGGTCTTTGGGATTGACAAAATGAATTATAATGTCCAGGGGTGGAGCAGTACTTGGAGATTATTGGATTATACTTGGTGAATGCTGTATTTTGAATGATGCTATATTTTGATTTTCTCTGTTCTTAATTTTTCACTGAAAAAAATGGAGAGCACCTATGCTGGTATTTTGAACCTTGGGAAGATGCCTTTGCTTGGCATTACATGAAAGAAGACACAAAACAAAACAAAACAACTATGAAAAAACAAAGAAAGTGAAAAGGGGATGCTTCAAACTGCATCGAGACTCCATCAGTGCTTTCTATGGATGTGGAAAGAATTTTCTATCATAAGTGTTATGGAATTGCTGAGAAAAGCTAAGTTGATCATTGTTGATCATCCCACAATATTACTGTTGCCATGTACAACATTCTCCTGGTTTTGCTTACTTCACTTTGCATTAGTTCACGTACATCTTTCCAGAGTTTTTTTTCTGAAATCTGCCTTTTCATTTCTTATAACACATTAATATTCCATTACATTTATACACCACAACTTGTTCAAATGTTCGCCATTTGATGGGTATACCCACAATTTCCATTTCTTCACCACCACAAAAAGAGCTACCATAAATATTTTTGTACACTAGGTCCATTTCTATTTTTTATGATCTCTTTGTAATACAGACCTAGCAGTGGTGTTGCTAGATCAAAGGGTATCTACAGTTTTATAGCCCTTTGAACTACTTGTGTCTTTAAAACTACCTGACTAAGCGGAATTTTTCCCCATATTTGCATCTGAGGGTGAAGGAATACTTTGCTTACAGCAGTGATATTATGCAATAAGGTGGGAAAGCCTAAGGGCTAACTCACCATCCCCAGGCCACATAGCCCCCAAGAAACAGGCCTATGGTTTGGGTCTTTTTTGTTGTGGTTTTGTTTCTACTCTTTAGTCCTAAGTGTAGGGAGAGGAATCTTTGATGTGGGAGCAATAAGTCACAAGGATCTTGGAGCCAGGAATCAATCCAGATTGTGTGTTGCAGCAGAGAAACCTGAGAAGCAAGGGGCTGGGATACTAGCCAAATAGTCATTGGTCTAGAATTTGGTGAGATGAATGTTTCTTAGAAACTGAAATGAATTGAATCTAATGTACAGAGAAGTGGTAGTTTAGTATTGGGAAAAGATGTGTGTTCATTTGTTCTTGATATATCTTTGAAATAATATCCCTTTGTAAAAACTAATCCAATGTTAAATGGTTAAATGGTACTGGGGTAGTAGTTTCGGGGCATCTAAAATGGGGTAAATATAAGTAGTGAGGCTCAAGTCAATAGCAGAGAAAATAGATCTACCAATCCCTTGAGGATAATGGAGACCCAAGAGGATGAAGTGAGGATTAAAATATACAAGAACTGGCACTCAGATAACAGGGCCAACACAACGATAATATATCACACATGTATACATACATGTTTACATATATATATATACAGACAGATAGATAGATTTGTACATAATTTTTCTCAAATGATTTTTATTCTTTACCCTTTCTAGGACTCTCTAGAATATAACCCTAGAAATTGTGATCATTGATAGAAGCAGCATGATATAATGAGAAGAATTCAGCTACTCTAGTTTTTGGAGGTATCCAATTCTGTTTTGTGTCATCACTCTTTCCTTTGTAGGCCCTGTTATCTACCAGCTGAACTTATGGACCAATATTCTATCCTCTCTGAGTCATACCTTCCTGGATGCCCTTCTTCTTACTCCCCTAGTATAAACTGATAAGAAACATGGCTTATCTTCTGAAGTGTTCAACTCTCTCCCCATCCTATTTAATAAAAACCCATCATTTCATCTTTTGTCTTGGAGGTTTGGGCTTCCCAATTTCTCCTGACATTGGTTGGCCATATTTGACTCTTATTCTTCCTTTGCCTTCTGTTTCTCAGTGTTCTATGCCTACTCTCCAACTACCCCAAATACAAGAGGAGATAGTGGAAATCTTTTATATACCTCTCCTTATGGAGTCCTGTTTAAACATTACCTCCGTGCCCTTCCCACCGTTTCTCTTCCCTTTTGACATGAGGGATTTCTTTGTATTATCCTACCATATGTAATATTGATTTATTAATAAAGGTGTGATTTGACTTCTTCAATAGTAATATACTTCCTTCACCTATATTCCTGATTTTTCTGATGTCTTCCACTCCACAGCTTCTTTAACCCATTGGTAATCTCTTTTAATTTTCATTGTCTTCCAACATGTGCTTCTTAAAAAAGAAAAGTGAACCAAAAAGCAGAAAAAACTCCCCAGCATTTATGTACTTTAGCTCCAGCTACATGAAAGCAAATATTCCATCTGTTTGTTTTTTTTCACTAATATATGAAAGAATTTAACTTCCTGCTTTTTAGTCTCTTTATAAATAGAATACACCATTCATCTTGGGGGAAAATTATAATAATATGACTTCTCTTCCACTGGATGTCCAACTATTTTATTTGATGTTTAGACTCAGCTTCAAAATGTATCTTGATGTATTATTTTGGGATGCCAGCCAATGTTCTTTGCTCTTAAGATAAGGGCAAGAAAATAATGGAAAGAGTGGTGAATTTTGAGACAGAGAACCTGGTTCAAATGCTTCTTGTGTCACTTACTATTTGTGTGACATTGGTTAACTCCCTGATATTTTTGAGGCTCAGTTTCCTCACATGGAAATTGAAGGTGTTGGACTAGATGATTTTTAAAGTCCCTTCCAACTCTATAGCAACTATCCTATGACCTATTCCATTATTCCTTTGATTTCTTATAAATGGATTAATCTTTTGCATTCTTATTATTTCTTCTTGTAATTTAAAAGGTGTTTTTCCCTTGTTAACATTGGTTGGCCATATCTTTAACAGGACACATTCTTTGAGGTAGTTCTGAAAATTGACTATAACATTTCATAATGATTTAAAATAAGGAGTTTCTATTGATATTCTAAAAGTAATCTTGATCTTCATGTGTTGGCACTATGGTATAATGGTGAGCATGAACAAGCTGGATTTAAAGTCTAGCCTTGCTCTTTATTACCAGTATAAAATTGGACAGATCTCTTGATCTCCCTGAGACTCAATTTTCTCACCTGTAAAATAAGGGTCTTGTACTAGATGATCTCCAAGGTACTTTCCAATTCTAAATCTACAATCCTTGAGTATCTGCTATCTGATTCCAATATTTCTGGATATTTTATATGATTTATTGGAATTATGTTATTTAGGTTTTCATTTTTATTAAAAATTTTTGGAATACCTATAATATTTATTAACCATTTTTGATCAGCTACTCATGGACTAGGATTAGGTAACTGATAGAAAGCTGGCTTCAGAGTCAGGATGACCTGGGTTTGGACTATACCATCTGTGGAAAAATGATTTGACTTCCAAGTGAGCCAGGTGATTTTTTAAGACTAAAACTTGAATAGAAGGTAATAGTCTGACTTGACAGAGGAATTTCTTTTTTTAATAATTATCAACGTATTTTATTTTTTTCTTTAGGAAGTTGTGATCTTTTTATTAATTAGTATATTTTTAGTTTTAAACATTCACTTCAACAAAATTTTGAATTCCAAATATTCTACTTATCTCTCCCCTTCCCACACCCCAAGACTGCATTCTGATTATGCCTTCACCTAATCTGGTCTCCCTTCTATCACCGCCCCCCCCCCATTCCCTTCCCTTCTATTTTCCTGTAGGGCAAGATAGATTCCAATACCCCACTGCCTGTATATCTTATTTCCCAGTTGCACAAAAAAAACAATTTTAACATTCATTTTTAAAACTTGGAATTGCAAATTCTTTCCCTTCCTTACTCCCCACCCACCCTCATTAAGAAGGCAAGCAATTCCATATAGGATACTCATGTGCATTCATGCAAAAGACTCCAATAATAGTCATATTGTAAAAGACTAACTATATTTCCCTTCATTCTATCCTGTCCCCCATTTATTCTATTCTCCCCTTTGACCCTGTTCCTCCTTAAAAGTGTTTGCTTCTGATTGTGCCTTCCCCCAGTATGCTCTCCCTTCCATCATTCCCCCATCCCCTTCTCCCATACTTTCCTGTAGAGTGAGAGATTTCCATACCCAATTGAGTGTGTATGTTATTTCATGATTAAGCCAAATCTGATGATAGTAAGGTTCACTCATTCCCTCTCATTTCCCCCTTCTTCCTGGCCACTGTATGAAATTTTTTTTGCCTCTTTTATGTGAGATAGTTTACCCCATTCTACCTCTCCCTTTCTACTTCTCCCAATACATTCCTTTCTCAGACCTTAATTTTATTTTTTAGATATCATCCCTTCATATTCAACTCACCCTGTGTCCTGTCTATCTATCTATACACATATATGTGTATGTATATATGTGTGTATGTATGTGTGTGTGTATTGTGTGTGTGTTACCTCAAACTACCTTAATACTGAGAAAGTCTCATGAGTTACAAATATCATCTTTCCATGTAGGAATATAAACAGCTCAACTTTAATAAGTCCATTATGATTTCTCTTTCCTTTTTTGCCTTTTCGTGCTTCTCTTCAGTCTTGTATTTGAAAGTCAACTTTTCTATTCATCTCTGTTCTTTCATCAAGAATACTTGAAAATCCTCTATTTCAATGATGTCCATTTTTCCCCTGAAGCATAATACTCTATTTTGCTGGGTAGGTGATTCTTGGTTTTAATCCTAGCTCCTTTGACCTCTAGAGTATCATATTCTAAGCCCTCTGATTCCTTAATGTAGAAGCTGCTAAATCTTGTGTTATACTTACTGATTGTGTTTCCAAAATACATGAATGGTTTCTTTCTGGCTGCACTGAATATTTTCTCTTTGATCTGGAAACTCTGGAATTTGGCTACAGTATTTCTAAGAATTTTCCTTTTGGTATCTCTCTCAGGAGGTGATCAACAGATTCTTTCCGTTTCTATTTTACCCCCTGGTTCTAGAATATCAGGGCATATTTTCTCATATCTTAAAAGATGATGTCTAGGCTCTTTTTTTCATCATGGTTTCAAGTAGTTCAATAATTTTAAAATGATGTCTCTGGAATCTATTTTGCAGGGCAATTTTTTTTTTTTTTTACAGTTTTACGTTGTCTTCTTTTTTCATTCTTTTGGTTTTGTTTTATAAGTTCTTGATTTCTCATAGAGTACTTAGCTTTCATTTGCTCCATTCTTAATTTTAAGCAATTATTTCTATCAGTGAGCTTTTGGACCTCCTTTTCCATTTGACCAATTCTGCCTTTTAAGACATTCTTCTCCTCATTGGCTTTTTGAATCTCTTTTGCCATTTGGGTTAGTCTATTTTTTTTTTTTTAAAGCAATAGGGGTTAAGTAACTTGCTCAAGGTTACACGGCCAGTTATTTCTGGGTGTGGTGCTGAGTATCTGAGCCTGGATTTGATCCAGGTCATCCCGACACTGGAGCCGGTGCTCTTACTCGCTGAGCCACCTGGCCGCCCCTAAGCAATTGGGGTTAAGTAACTTGCTCAAGGTTACACGGCCAGGTGTTTCTGGGTGGGTGCTAAGTGTCTGAGCCTAGGATTCAATCTCCAGGTCTTCTCAACACTAGAGCTGGTGCTCTTACTCGCTGTGCTACCTGGCCGCCCCTGGGTTAGTCTATTTTTAAAGTGTTATTTTCTTCAGTATTTTTTGGACTCCTTTAGAAAGCTATTGACTCATTTTTTCATGATTTTCTTTCATCACTCATTTATTTTCCCATTTTTTCCTTTGCTTCTCTTACTTGATCTCAAAATCCTTTTTGAGCTTTCATGGTTTGAGACCAATTCATATTTTTTCTTGGAGGCTTTGAATGTAGGAGCTTTGATTTTGTTGTCTTCTTCTATGTTTAGATCTTCTTTGTAACCCCACCATGCCAGTGCTCCTCCTTGTCCCAGGACTGCCCCCTATGACCCAGATCTGAGCATGAGCAAAGCAAGATAAGACCACCTCAGCATGAGCAAATAGATCCCTGCATCCCCCTCTGATCCGCTGTTCAATACCTTCATCATCTGGGCTGAGAGCTCTGGAAACAGCTACTGCCACAACTCCCTCTCCCATAGTCCCTGCCACAGCCCTGGGACTGGGGCTGGTCAGCGATCCTCTCTCATCCAGGTGATGCAGACCTTTCCTACTGACCTTCTAAGCTGTCTTTTGTGATTTTGGGTTGAGAAATCTGGAAACTGCTATAGCTGCCAGAGATTCAGTCACCTGAGACTGCTCCAGACTTGCCAAGACCCAGTCCATGCTGGCACATTTCTCACTGGACTGTGCTCCTCTCTAAGACTGGTGCTACAGACATTTTCTGTCAACTTTTCAGATTGTCTTGTGTTAGAAATTTGTTTCACTCTGTAATTTTGTGGGTTCTGCTGCTCTAGAATTTGCACAGGCATTTTTTACAGGTATTTGGAGGAGTTTGGGGGAGAATTCAAGCAAGTCCCTTCTTTTACTCTGACATCTTCTCTCCGCCCCTCCCCCCCGAGGTATTTCTTCATTAGAGTTTCTCCATACTGATTAATTATAACTCTAGTAAAAACAAAAACAACAATAACCCAACTACAACTACACATTTTGACCTCCTGTCTCATCTGCTTTCTTCTTCCATAGACTCTTCATCCACTCCATTAAGAAACACTTACAGTTGTTAAGTATTACTGTGTGACATTCGTGGTGGTAGCTCCTGAATATAAAAAGACAAAACTGAAGTAGTTCCTGCCATTTAGGTGCTTTAAATTTAACTGAAGGAGTTATCATATATCTCTGTCATCTCTGTCATTCTCTCTCCACTTTTTCTCTCCCTTCTTATCGATATCT
The DNA here is from genome assembly GCF_028583685.1 of Petaurus breviceps papuanus. Taxonomy (NCBI): domain Eukaryota; kingdom Metazoa; phylum Chordata; class Mammalia; order Diprotodontia; family Petauridae; genus Petaurus; species Petaurus breviceps. The sequence continues at coordinate 18,320,604 of NW_027187360.1, read as the reverse complement.
ACATACATGTGATGTGTATATGTGTATATATGTATATGTGTGTGTATATATATGATAAAAACATACAAGGTGAGCTGGGTGGAAGGAAGCAGAAAAAACATTGTAGAAAGTGGTATTTAGGCTGAGTCTTTAAGGGAATGAAGGATTTGAAGAGGCAGAGGCAATAAGATAATGTCTTATAGGTTGGGAGACAACTAGTAAAAAGAATAGAGAACAGAGAGATTGAATGCTATGCATGATGAAAAGTAAGAAGGCCAGATTGGTTGAATTGTGTAATAAATGAAGGAGAATAACATGGGGCTGCATAAAATTCTGATGTATGGGCTTCAATTTGACATGGTAATGTCATTTCCCTAGGAAAATATTGAGTCTTATTTCAAAAGCTAGGTTACTCAAATTGTATTAACTGGGAAGTTTATTGGACTGCACTGGGTCAGGGGGCAGCTGTGGAAACAAAGAAGAGACACTAGATGCAGTGGCAGAAGCCTGGAGTGATGAAGCTGTATCCTGTATCCTGGGAAACTCCAAAGTGGTCAACTTCAAAAACTTGGATCTTCCTAATTGAAACAGGCAACATAAGATAACTGCAAGTTAGTAGCACATCATGAGGTGACAGAGAGCAATGCAAAAACCAGAAACAATTGACTGATCAGTTTATTGCAAGCTATTTTTTCAAGAATTATCTTGTGGAGGTTTCTTTGACTTGTTATCTCCTTATTAATTAACCTTCTGAATTTTGGGGCATTTTAAATTTATGATTTTGTGTGATATGGGGAAAACATCATAGAAAATCACATTTCACTTCCATTTTCCCAGGATTCACTAGGTTTTTTGCTAAGAATTATATTTTGAATGTATATAATTTTTAAAATGGATTTACATGTTTTTATTGAGGTGAAACATTTCCAGACTATATTATAGTCTCAGCACCAGGATTTTTGGGGCCTAATAACATTTGTAATTAGTGGTTGGGTATGTATAGTTTCTGGAATGGGGAATAATTAAATACATCAAACATTAAAAAATGTTTGCAAGTACATTTTTCCCTCCCTTTATTAACCACAATTATTTACTTACTTAGAAAAAAAGGGTTCAGTGAGTTAAGTGTCATGTTGTTCACTGCAATTCCGAGTATGACAAAGTGCTCTATTCCAATTTCTGAGGCAGAGGTATTAAAAATCCAATAAGGGTTTAGAAAATAATAATTGATTTAAGAGTTTCTGTAGGTGATATACTCTGTGTTCTAACACCTGACAAGGCTACCGACACCCATAGCATCTCAGCCACTTGTAAGTTCAAGTATAGTTGCACAGAGGCAGCAATACCAAAGCCAAGCAGCCACGATGCCTGTTTGCTAAAGTAGTAGCTGTAGCATCAGTGGTTCCAATATCTCATACCTTATACCACATGGGCTCACTTTTGACTTGCTTTTCCTTATGCCATTTTATGTCTAGGGGTAATATGCTCTCTGAAGGGTTATGAAAGATTCTGACATGCCCTCTTTTGTTGACTACCCTAAAGCCCAGCTTAGGCTAATGGAAAAATGTGTCCCTTTGCTTTGAGGAATGGGATTCACACTCCATCTCCAAAAGTACATAATAATGTCAGCTTAGGTTGATGATCATCAAGTGTTATAATAATAGCATAAAGAACAAAAAGTGAACTATCAGGAACCAACTCATCTAAAAGTTAGATATTTGGTATTATAGCTGGTCAGGAAGAAATTCTTTTTCTCCTCTTTCTTCTTCTTCTACCCTTTCCTGAACCAAGGTAGTATGGGAAATCAGGACTTAGTTTAAACTGCTACATGAAAGATGACTTCACCAGTCAGGAATGGAGAAATGGAAAATAAAGATTTTAGAGCCAACCAGGTGTCTGTCTCACCACTATTTACTAGAACTATTCAGGTTCACTCTCATTTGGTATGCTGTTCTTCTCTCATTAATACCTCACATTCTACCAACTCCACTTGAAAATATATCTTGGATCAGGGCTTCTTAAATGTTTTCCACTTGCAAACCTTTTTTTGCCCAAGAAATTTTTATATGGTCTGGGGTATATAGCTATATAAAATAGGTAAACAAATCAAACATTTACTGATAAAAAAGCTTAAAGAAATGTATTTTAAAAGAATTATTTGATATGCATATAATTTTACCGTTTATTAAAGATGAAAGCAAATGAGATTGATGTGATTGTTTATTTTTTACATAAAGAATTAAATCTTGTAATTATAAAAACGTAAACTTTATTTTGTATAAGTATCTTGTAAAATAAAACTAGTTTAGGGCAGAAAATATTAGTGGCTGTACTCTTTCAGAGAAAAGATTGTGAAAATGAAAGTGATCAAGGAATTAAAGATGAAAAAATGTTTAAAAATTAAATCTTGGTGGAATATTTGATACTGCAGGACATGGAGCATCTTCAACATTTTTCAGAGTTGATAGATATTTTGGTTTTATAACTGTCAATGCTGAGAACACTGCTTCACATAAATATGTAGTACAAAATAGCAGAAGTATGTTTAGGGACATTGCAGAAATTGTTGGAAATTCTGTCCTAATCTTGTCAAAATTTATTTAATGATTTTGTATGTTCAGTAAAAACACTGAAATTCATAGTCATAGTAAGTCACAATAGTCTCAAATCTGAGCTGAGGTGTTTCTGGCAGTGTTCATTGGCATTATGTGACATGACTGCATGTGCAGTGCAAAGTGCACATGTTGTGTGTCCAGAATCAAGGCTGCAGTGAAGTTGTGCAATGTGTTATGAACAAGAGTAGTGAGAAACACCTTGGATTTACTCATTTGATTTTTAATTAGTTTTTGATCATTGTAGGTTCACAAACCTTTTACTGTTGCCAAATTTTTCATGACCCTTACATTCAGTTACACGACCCATATGGGGTTGTGACTCACTTAAGTAGCACTGTGATAGTCACATTAATCAGCTATGTATGTGGATACTCTATAATGTGGTCTTAGCCAGAACCCTCAGTCTCTCCAATGTGACTGTTTCTCATCTTAGGTATACATTCAATTCAAAGAAATTCAGGGTAAAAGAAGTCTGTCTGCCAATAGATAGTCACTTCCAGTGCCCCAAGTTTCCATGGAAATACATTTGGAAAAGGGAGAACCAAAGGTTACATTTGTATCCATTGCTTTTATATCTCATTCATTTACCGGTTTATCCCTCCAAAGATGAATTATTAATGATTGAATGTCATTTTATATAAAGGGCCCCAGGGATATGTCCCTGATGTTGTATTCAATTCAATTCCATTAAATTCAACAGACATTTTTAAAGTACATACTTACTATGTGCAATGAGCTGGGGAGGCAAGGACAAAACATGAAAGTCTCTAGTTTCAAGCAGGTTTCATTTTAGGGGAGCTAAAGTGAAGGAAGATATATAAAGGTAAGTACATACTCAATATATAAAAAGAAAAATGTTATCAAGGTCACATGCCATCAAGAGCAGGGATTAGGAAAGAATACATTTAGGGGGTAGCACATTAACTGAGATTTGGTGAGGTGATTCTAAGAGAGATAGGTGATGAAAGAGTGAATTTCAAACTTGGGACAGCTTGACCAAAGACATGCTAGCAGGAGATGGAATACTGTGTATGGGTATCAGCAAGCAGGTTAGTTGGGCTAGAATTTAGAAAGTGTAATATTCAATAAGCCTTGAAAGATAGGCTGGATCCAGAGCATTAAGGGTTTTATTTACCAGAGAAGTTTATGCATTATCTTAGAGGCAATAGGGGAGTCACTTAAGCTTCTTGAACAGGGTACTGACTTGGTCAAATGTGTGCTTTAGGACCATCACTTTATTCTCTCTGTGGAGGATGTAGAGAGGGGAAAGATTTGAATGAGGAGACCAATTACAAGACTACTCAACAAGTCCAAATCAGAAGTTGTGGGGTTTAGGGTTAGGGTGCTGGTTGTGTGGGTAGAGAAAAGAAGACAGATAGAGAGCTATTATGGAGATAGGATTGATAAGATTTTGCAATTGATGGAGCATTGAAAACAAGGAAGAGTGAACACATGTAGATGACTATGGGATTGAGATACTGGATGATTAAAGGGATAGATGATGATGTCCTTGACAGAAGTAGTGAAGTTCAAAAGAAGGGTGGGTTTGAGAGGGAAAGATAATGATTTCATTTTGGAATATATTAAATTTGAGGCATTTATATCTTGTCCATTTCAATATAATAAATAGTTTCTGATTCAGAAATAGTGCTTGAGAGAGACTAGAGTTGGATATAAAATTTTAGGGGCTATCTCTCTAGAGATGATAATTGAATTGATAGCGGATGAGATACCTAAAAGAAAGTATATGGAAAATGAAAAAGCTGAGGAACCAACACAGAGTTTTGTGGAAAACTCATGACTATGTGTTGGGAATGGATAATGATCCAGTAAAAGCTCCAAAGGAGTTAGTAGACTGGAAGAAGTAGATCAAGACATGAAACAGTGTTACAAAAACCAAAGAGTGAAAAAAAAAATGGGGCAGGTAGGTGGTGCAGTGAATAGAGTCCCTGAAGTCAGGAGGACCTGAGTTCAAATCTAGCCTGAGACACTTAACACTTATTAGCCATGTAATCTTGGGCAAGTCACTTAACCCCAATTGCCCTGCCTTTCCCCCTCCAAAAAGCAACCCCCCAAAAAAGAACCCAAGTATGAGAGAATCTCCTTAAGTAGGGATTCTGCACTCAAATTCTGCAAAAGACTGAGTTATTTCTCCTAGAATTAGTAATGAAGGGATAATTGGTAATCTTAGAAAAAGCGGTTTTATATAAGTGAAGGAGCCAGAAGTCAGATTGCAGAGGGTTAATAAGAGAGTGAGAGGAAGTCAAAACAAGTAGTAAAAATATTTCATTGCTGTCCATGAAAGGCATGAGAGATGTAGGTTGATTGAGAAGCAAGTAAGATTGAATGGATATATATTTTTTTAAGATTGAGGGACATATGTATATGTTTGGGACCAGAAGGGCATGAGCTAGCATTTTTCATCAACAACTTGAAGATATACTTGGCATGCTTATCACACTTATAAATGATGCAAATCTGGCACAGATAACTAACACAGAGGATGACAGTCATGATCCAAAAAAGTCTTGACAAGGCAATGGGGCCACAGGATTTGATTTCTGAGGATCAGAGGGTTAAGTCCTCAGGGCATGGTGTCTGGTTCAGTCAAAAAGCCAGCTCATAGGGAGGTAGCTGGGAAGTTAATGGAAGCATGACTAGAATCAGGCTGGATAGATTTGGGGATCACATGAGGCACTCAATAATCAAGTCAACAAGCCTTTATGAAGCACTTTTTGGATCAGGAACTACTAAGTACTGAGAATAGAATATTTCCAGCAAATGAGAGAGTGCTTGCCCTCAAAGAGTTTACATTCTAAAGAAGCAAGACAACAAATGAAAGGAAACTGAAAAGTAGGAGGCTAATTCTGCTTTCACAATATAAATCTTCACATATTTGAAGAGAATTGCCATGCCCATACTAAGTCTTCTCTTTCCAATTTCAAAATCCCTAATTATTTCAATACATGCTCATATGAAATGAATCTGAGGCCCTTGATCATTTGGATTGCCTTCGACTGGATATTTTTTGGCTTTACTCCTTCCTAAAACATTGTGGCAAGAACTAAATACAGTACTCCACATGTAGTTTGACCAAAGTAATCTATAGGAAAACTATCATCTCCCTAGAACAGGACATCATCCCTCTTAGGTATCTATGCTCTCATATGGTAGGATTTATAAAAACAAAAGGGTTAAATAATCTTAGGCCACACAAAATGTTCAGAAAATGGAATATAATAGGGGTAGGTAGTTGGCACTATGGATAGAATTCTGGTCCTAGAGTCAGAAGGATTGGAGTCTCAGATACTTACTAGCTGTGTGACCCTGGTCAAGTCACTTAAACCCATCTGTTTCAGTTCTTCATATGTAAAATAAGCTGGAGAAGGAAATAGCAAATCACTCCACTATCTTTGCCAAGAAAATCTGAGTAGAGATCAAAAGGAGTGAGACATGATTGAAACAACTAGATGACAACAACAAATGTAATAAAATACTCCAATCATACTTCTCTCAGGTCAATTCTAGCTTATTATATTCATTTTAGGATACTATACTTTCAGAGCTTTGATAAGATAGATCGTCCAGGGGAGGATAACCAGTTTGGCAAGGGAAGATGCCATGCCATATATAGGATTGATAGAAAGAACGGGATATGTTTAGCAAGGAGAAGAGTTATGCTGTTGGTCTCTTTGCTACAAAGTCATGGATGTCTGGTCCATAGTCCATCCTCCACTTAGTGTCCAAAATGATCTTCCTAAAAATAGGACTGATCATGTCACTGCTGCCTTCTCCCAACCCACTTAGTCAATAAACTATAGTTACTTCCTGTCATCTCTAGGGATAAAGTATGAAATCCTGTTTGTCATCCAAAGCACTTCATAACCTTATACACCCCACCTTTCTAGTCTTCGTGTATCTTACACAAATATGCCCACTCTGTACCCAGTGATTCAGTGGCACTACCCTTTTTGCCGTTCATCACATAAGACTCTCCACCTCCTGTTTCTTGGTATTTTCCTTGACTATCCCCCATTCCTGTAATGCTCTCCTCATCTTATCTTTGCCTCCTGGTTATCTTGGCTTCTTTCAAGTAATAGCTAAAGCAAAGTTGCACCTTTTACAGCAACCCTTTTCCTACTCCTCTTAAATCTTGTGCCTTTGCTCTATTGATCATTTCCAATTTGTCTGTAGAGTTGTTTGCATGTTGTCTCCTCAATTCAACAGTGAACTGTTTGAAAGCACCTTTCTTTGCATCATCATCACTTACCATAGTACCTGGAACATGGTAGGTCCTTGATAAATGTTTATATACTGTTCGTCTACAAGGAATGTTTCACTCTAAACTGGGGCAAGGTCTCTGAAAAGGCACTTGATCCTAGACTAAGAAAAGTCCAAATATAAGACTAAACCTTAAGATTAGCTGCCGGGAGGATCATGATCTTTGTTCTAAAACCAAACCAAACCAAACCAAACCAAACCAAACTTAGCAACTGGGACTGAGAATCTTCTGCCAGGGAAAAGAAAAGCCTCAATAATCAAAACTCTGCAAAATCATGACAGGAGAACCTGAGGGATGCCTTTTATTGGTGTTCAGGCAAACTTTTCTGCTTTTTCTGAAAGACCTCGAAGAGTGTATGAGCCTAAGAGTATCCCTGTGGAAGGGTTAGCCAAGGATTTCAGATAAACCAGAACCTGGAAGGGGTGGAAAATTCTGCCAAAGATACATCTGCCAGGATATAGTGGAAGAGTGTCCAAGAGAACAACATCTGATGGAGACTATACCAGAGCAGCAACTGGCAGAGACTATGGTTCCAGCTAGACAGTAGTCAGAAGAAACTATGAATCCAACAAGAAGTAGACTTGGCAGGAATAGAATGATTACATTACTTGAAGAAATCAGATGCTCTTCAGGGTTGGAGATGAAAGCTAAACTTTCACATATGTGATTTGGTCACATGTATGCCTTATGCATACCCCCCCCCACATATAAGCACTCTGGTTATAATGTTCTTATGAGTACTCTCCTCCATACATAAGTCCTAGCTCTCTCTCTCTGTCATATGTGTGTGTATGTTTATGCATGTATATATGTATATAGGTATGTATATTTGTGTATCTCTGTGTATATATACACACACAAATACACACATATATACGTTTATATAACTTTTTTTCCATTGTGTTCCACTCTTCCCAATGATTTGCTTATTATGAGAGAGAACACCTTGAGTTTAGGAGATAAATGTTCTGTTGCTTCTTTTCTCACAATGCCATTTGCTTTGAACTAATTAAATTAAATCTTCTGATTGACTATTACAGATATACATGTTGGTGGGGGTTTATGAAGTATGCTTTCTTGGGGATTAGGTCCAAGAATTTCTTCTGGGGGCTCTGCCCTGTGCTGTATATGAAATAGGGATAGTGATATCTATGGTACCTTCCTAACAAGACTGTTATATGGATTAAATGAGATAAAATGCAGAAAAGTTTTAAAAAAAATTAAAGCATTATAAGCATTAGTTATCATTATTTTAGCTACATATTTGTGAGATCCCTATTTGTTTATATAGAATAAAGGCATTCACTGAATAGGAGTTACCTCACTCAAAGTGAAAACCTAAAAAGACCTTAGCCTAAAAGGGCCAGTATCTCCCATTGTATCCTGGGCCATCTCCAGTTGTTCTGATGAATAAGCTGGTGACCTTGTACAGCCCTCCCCCACCCAAATCAAAGTCAACAGCAAGTCATGTCATCATTTCCCTATGTCATGGTCTTCTTTGAAAATGAAGGACAAACACAGCAATAACCTTTATCAGAGCAACTTGTTACAAAGATTTTCCTAGTTGACTCATTTCTTTTCCAATTTTCATTGCATTTGTATCATTTGTGTAAAACTTAAAAAAATTATATGATCAAAACTGGCAATTTCATTTTATGTGATCCTTTTTTCCCCTTGTTATCACAAACTCTTCCATATCCATAAATCTGAAAAATAATTTCTTCTTTTCTTCTCTTGTCTATGATGTCACATTTTGTGTCTATGTCACATATCCACTTGGAGTTTATCTTGGTGTAGGTTGAAAATGTTTCTGCTACATAATTTTCTAGTTTTACTAGAATATTAAAAAAATAAAATGAGTTACACCTCTAATTGGGGTCTTTTCAAACATTGTATTATTGTATTCATTTTCTTCTCTATGTTGTATAAGTAATCTGTCCCAATGATCAACTCTGTTTTCTTTTAAACCAGCACCAAATCATTTTACAGATTACTACTTTATAGTGTAGTTCTAGATGTAATATTGCTATACCCCATTCATTTTCACTTTTTTCATTACTTCCTTTTAAATTCTTTACTCTTCCTTCACATGAATTGTGTTATTTTTTTCTAGCTTTTAAAAATAATCCTGTGGTAATTTGATTGGTAGAGCACTGAATGAATAGGGCAATTCAGGTAGTACTGTCATTTTAATTATATTAGTTTGACCTACCCATGAGCAATGAATATAATTCCAATTATATATCTTTATTTGTGTAAAGTTTTTTTTGAAACCCAGTGTGCATATGACTCTCCTCACTGATGGAAAATGATTATTTTATGTTCCATGCCTATGTAAGGAGTGTTATTATTTAGAGCATAGGAGAAGAGAGGTCCTCTTTTTGTTTTGTTTTAAAATTTCTGGCTATAAGAGGACATGTGATTTAAGGTTCTCTTCTTTCAGGGAGGGGAAAATTCTGGGAAGAAATCAACATGTAAAGGAGTTGTCTCCTAAAGCATGTTCCTGCTTCTGTCTTACCACACTAGAGATTTTTGGGAATTTCATCTTGGGTTAAATCAAGTCTCTTTCTTGGTTGAGGTAAGATATTTCACTTTAAATGGGAGAGCTTTTTTCTGGGGATATTTTAATCTGCTAACTTTAATTTCTGTTTGCCATTAGATTTAATAAATGCTGCTTTTTGCTGTTCATTATGTATGATGATCTTTGTATATTTGGCATTTGGTAGGAAGAGAATAAAGCATTTATATATATTTTGGGGCACCCTTTTCTTGTTAAGGGATAGGGCCCAAGAATTTAGCTTGCACCTGTTGGAAAGGTTTTTTTTTTCATGTCAAGCCTTCATCTTTCTTTTTGTAAGTTCCAAGCAATTTGGTTAGTTTTTCCCTTTTGGGCCAAGCAGAACAAGATGAATTTCTCCTTTTACTCCTTTTAGATCATGTATTTCCTTCATGATGTCTTGAATACCACTTCTTGCACAGAAATCATCAGGAGCTACTTGTGACCCAGGAAACAAAGCAAAGAATACCAGAAACTAATGGGATGGCATTAAAATGACATTTATTTTCTGAACTTTACAAACAGAAATATTTTCAGACAGAAGTGAAAAAGTGAATTCATCTTTTCCTGGGGCATCTTCAAATTTAAACTGTTTAGTCTTACAGATTAAAGCTTATCAGGAGAAGCATGTATTCATTTATTTTTTGGACAATCTTCTCATTTGTTGTTAGACATACTAAGTGGAATTTTCAAGAATTAGCATTATCTAAATATTGCTGCTATAGATCAACTCAGATTGAGTCCACCTGGAATGATTTGACAATTCCATCTTGCTCCTTCCTGTTCCTCTCTCCCATTATTTATACTTTAGTCTTTCTGACATTTAGTCTGTCAGCAGACTCTTCAAATAGTTATTTTTTTTTTCCAGGTACCCTGCCATGGTTTTTTTGACTCGTATTTTTCTATATGGATTCCAGATTACCAGGGCATGCTGACGCTGGAAAGAATCCCAAATAAGTCAATAAGATGTCCTGGCTGCTGGGGAGTCTGATTTGCCTGCCCCAAACCAATGACAACAAGAGTGATATAGCCAGGTTAGGGTGACCTTGGGTACATCGGTGTCCTAGGCCAAGGCAGCCATCTAAGGCCAGGAAAGCTTCTAGGATGTATTTCAGTCATGAAAGTGAATGTAGGCAAAAGTAACTGCATCAGGAGATAGAAAGAAGGCACACTGCTTTTGCATGAGCAGACTAAGGTGCCAAAGCCAGAATGTGCAGATTATCAACAACAGCAGGCTCTTTGTAACATTTCTTTTTTGTCACTAAGCCATATGAAGTATTTTCTTCAGAATTATTTCCGCATCTACTCACACTAAGCTACTTAGCAACATAGAGTTGAAGCTAATCTCAGTTCTTTCCCAGAGCAAAGATAGGCAACCTTTGGTGCTGTCCTTTGAAGTCTACCTGTGACTCTCAGCTCTTCCTAAATCGTCTCCAGAACATCAATGCACCACTTCTTAGCATTCCTTTTTATATGACCTGGTGGGGGAAAATGTTTCCAGGTGACTGTGTTTTAGTGATGGGTGAAGTTATTTCTCTTTACTTCTTGTCTGCAGGGAACTTTGGGAAGCAGAAATAATATTCAAAGGTGTGTTATTGAAGAGAAATTGGATGAGAGATATAATATTTAAGGTCAGATTCTTTCTACACTAGGATGGCCATGGATTATATAGGTACTAGACTACTTACACACATTTTCTAACACAGAAGAAATATACGGGTGATAAAATGTTTGATTCTTTGTTGTTAAAATCCTTTACTGGAAAAAAGGTAAAAATGATTCAATGCAAGAAAAATACCAGAATTAAAACGTAGTTAACTTCAGAGTTATATCACTTTGGCTTTTATAGGAATTTAAGCAGTTCATGACAGAAAGTTTTAGAAAATGATAATAGTAGCAAAAACAATAAATAATAAATTGGTAGAATGTTTTATTCTCTTCTTTTATAAATATTTTAGTAAGAATAATCAATGGACCAAAACATTATGATACATAAAGAACAATAAAGATGATATGTGAAAGTGAAAACTGTTAAAATTAAACCTTTTAGGGTAACGACAAAATTACCCTATTTATATTTTATCTCTTTCTGATTTTTGTTTTATTTTCTTGTATTTTTTTCAGACTTTGAGACTCTTTTCAACTTTCTTTCTTTTCAAAGCACTTTCACATTCATGATTTGAAATGTCATTTCCTAGCAATCCTTAGACAGTAAACAGTCAATGCTTTGTGATTACTTGTTTAAAGGGAAATGATTTTCTTAAGGTCACTAACGTCACTAAGCAAGTTAGTGAGAGATTTCAGCATATCCTACATTTCCTTTTTACTCCTACCCACTGTTAACTATTCTCTGAAAATATTTTACCTGGCTCAACATCACTTAAGAACATTTGACTGAATTTAGCATAAATCAGATGTTGAGAGACTGAGCTACACTTTCAAGTTTGTTTCTCTACCCTTTAATAGACAGTTTTATAACCCACTGATCTTTCAGAAAATGTTGGCATGATCAGTGTTCATTCCAAAGCATTTAAGAAAGCAGCTGTTTATTAAAGTGCCAACAGCAATGATTAATTTCTGAAGTTCTGCAGTGCAGCTGTTTGCTACATAATGATATCATTGAAAACAATCTGATACCCCAAACTGAGCTGGACAACTTAACACCCATGTTTTTTTTCTCTAAAAATGAACTTACTGCATTCTTGAAATATCCATCTTCAATAAGTCAACTGTTCAAATAATATCCATGCCAATTGACATATTCATAAACAACTGGCACTTCAGAAAGAATTAGTGGGTTAACAGTGTTTGTATTAGAATCTCTAAAGAGGACAGATGTTAGCTGGATTTCCAAAAGTGGTGATTGATTTATGATGCACTAAATCACATCTGTATGGGGGGGGAGCGAATTTGCTGTGAACTATGGTGGAAATAACATCTGTCACCAACCAAATATATGATACAGGTTTACATAGCAGTGTATGCAGAATAGAAACAGATCAGTGAATCTCACTGTGACATGAGGAAGGGAAAAGGGAGTGGAAGTACTGCCATGATTAACATCTCATTCTCCAACTCATGGAAAAGTTTGATTTGTAAGAGTATTTGAACTATAACTTCCTCAAACCCTTTATAGCACCTGCACACACTGGTTGTCAAAAGTCATCCATCACAGGCCAGCCTGTGGGTTACATTGGTTCATATAAATGAATGAAGACTAAACCAAACAGAAGAAAACTCTTTTGCTTTGAGACCGTCAGAAGCTCAGCACAGGGTAGATATTTAACCTATACAGAGGTGTCAATAAAAGAATGGCTGTTTTTATTCACTTCCAAGCAACTCAATTCAATTCAATTCAGTTCTAGAATTGTTATTAAATATCTACTATATGCTAATTATTCTGCTTCAACACTAAGAATACAAAGAGTAAAACAAAACAGTCACTGCTCTCAAGCAGTGCACATTCCACTGGTGAAATAATAGTAATCATTATAGTAATAATAAATTCTATCTAAACAGAATTTCATAATTTTGGAACTACTTTTTATATATCTCATTTAATCTCTCAGCAGCCATATGAATTGGACAGGACCTAGAGTATTGTACCCATTATTCAGATGAGGAGGCTGAGGCTCAAGACATGATGTGATTTACCAGTACCATATAGTTTGTTAGTCAAAGATCAAGGACCTTTACCCAGGTCTCTTGACCCTCAGTTCACTTTACTTTCCACTGTATCAGGGCAATATCTACTATGGCATGATTTAAGAGGAGCTGCCAGAAATGTCTCAACACGCCCTGGTATAGTACACGAAATTCCCACCATTCAGAGATTGATTCCTTTGTGTAAAGGATATCCAGGCATCTTTCCTAAAAGCAAAACAGTAATACTTTAACTGTGGTATATTGCAAAGATCCCTGGATTTAGGAACAGAGAGCTAGATTCAAATCTGGACTCTGAAATTATTGCCTTATGACCTTGGGCAAATCGCTTGACCTTTTTGAGTCTCATCTTCCTTTTCTGTGAAAAGAAGTGTCTAGACTAGATGATCTCTATAGTCTCTTTCAGCTATAAATTTTATGATTTATGCCAAATTTATCAGAGATTATCTAGCCCAAAAGAAATAGAATACAAGACAGGGAAATTCTGGTGGAGAGGAAGTGTGTGGGAAGGAACAGGGAGGTTTCCAGTGTGGTTTGTCCACCAGAAGGGAATACTATAGAATGACAGAAGAAAACATCAAAGTTCTGGTTGCTAAGATTGGAAGTAATGAGGACACTGACAAGGGAGTTGGGGTTGGCAAAGACACTATTTTGCCAAAGGTAGTTTCTGGCTCCTGGTGCTATGGGTTAAAAGTATTTGTGTGTCCTTTTCAAGGCTCTACTTTTCTGGTCTTTTACAAGGAGCAGTGTTCTTTTTCATTATGAATTTATGTATCATATAATGCCATTTGGCTCAGTTATCCCCAAGACAAAAATAATAAATAACAAAACATCTAATTCAATATCTGCATAAAGAGGCATCTTTATTTAAATGGAAGTCTTCCCAATAATACCTGGCATCCTTCACAGGAATACGTGTATTTAATTAAACATCCTTTTAGATGCAATGAACATGTAAGCCAGACTTTATATTACTGGCTCACATTTTTGCTCAAAAAACTAGAATAAATAGGAGGTGACAGAGTAATGAGAGGTAGTTAATGTGTGTAGCTCTTTTATTAATTGTATAATTTCATACCTTGAAAGCACTGACTGAGTGATATATGATGCAATATCTATATGAATATTTATATTATGGGTCCTAACCATGGAGGTGAGTCTACAGGGAAAGATTTGTGGCATAAAACAAACAAGCAATTCCTTTAATATCATTTCAGCAAGGGGAGATCTTGTCATTTAAAGATGTCCTTTGGTAGCTCTAAATTTCACACTGTTTTTATTACTTCATTAGAAAAGTGTCTTATGCTGTCTTAAGACAACACAGGCACAGTTGAGAAATGCCAACACCATTCCCTTCCCACCCTACCATATTTCCAATATGCAAATTTGTCTCAAACACACGCTTCTAAAATAATTAGATTAACTGGGTACAAGATCTGCATGTACCCTCCCATATGAGAGAATATTTGTCTCATCAGAGCTGAGGAGGCAGCGACTGGGGGAAGGACTTTATAGGTACAGTTTCACAGAGGGTTCCCTATTTACTATTCACTAGCTTCTATTTGAAGATTGTTGGAGTCTTCTGGCAGTATTCATATTTAAATCAAAATGGAATACAGAAAACCAAATGAGATTATTCTTGTTGTTTTTGTCAGATGCCTTCAGCTTGACTTGGGTTTTTGTTATAACTGAAACTTGGCATGATTTTCATTTATCATAATAAATATATGGCTCTCTACTGACAGCCAAATTTTAATTTACCAGCTCATGTGGCATTATCAGTGATTTGAGAATCTATACAATAAAGTGCTGATTTGTTCCCCGTGACGTAATCTGTTCGGGGGCCATGTATCAGTTATCTGAGATGGATGAGTAATAAAAGTACCCACTGCTCTATGGGCTTTGATAGCAGAACATGTTGAGATACGTGGTAAACTTAACTCTTTTCAAGTCTTTCTTTTCATACTGCACATGCCTCAACCTCCATTCACCCTTGAGGTTTCAAGTCCTTGTCTCCCTCATTACTACCATCTGTGCTCAGTAATTCAGGGATGGTGAGTTGCCCACGATACTGAGAGCTGCATGCCTTGAAAGTGCTATTATCAAAAGACTTCTTATTTGCAAGAGCTCTCTGAAGTTTAGCATGTCAACTCAAGGAGTGCAAACTTTTATTCATTTACTCCTTTACTCTATTGTGTCACCATACTCTGACCATCAGCCTTTAGGCTTAAAAAATGATGGCTCATGTTAATCATATATGAAGGAATTGAAAAGTATACATTAAGGGTTTACTATATGTCTTGCAATGTTCTAAATGCTGAGGATAAAAAGAGAAAGTCAAGAGAGTATCTTTTCTTAAGCAGCTCTCATTCTAATATGAGAACACAACATATAGGCTATAAACTGAATGGTAAGGCCCCTGAGTACAGAGGGCACAGTGACCAGATATTTCTTGAAGAGGAAGGAAAAATGTTCCTTTAATGTGTGTTTCATTGTTTGTTAGTTGTAGGTAGGCTTGGGGTAAAAAAAAAGATACTTTCTTTAATAGTGACATATCAAATATAATAAGAATGGATGACTAATTTTAAGTAATTTAAATAAAATATACAACAGTAAATACACAACAGTAATTGAACACAATTTAATCTTTCCTTGATTTTCTGAAGGCATTTAATAATTCTGAAGTTAATAACATCCATTATCATCCTCTTTGGAGAAGTGCTAAAAGAGAATTCCAGTTGGTAGAATGCCAGATTAGCTCATTTGTTTCATACTCTTTATTATGTTATTTTGCACCTGAAGAGAGAATCACGAAGTCACAGAATTATAGGATCTTGTAGCTGGGAGTCGCCTTAGAGATTGGTACAGGAGGAGTTTTATATCTGACACAATGGATTATTCAGATCTTGAGGATTCAGACAAATAATTCCTTTACTAATTACATGTTTGGTGACCACTAGGTAAAAGTAGCCTGAAAGGAGTACCCTGAGAAGTCTTAAGAAATCTCCTGCTTAACAAATAGAGTGATCCTTACAAACTCTTTGTCCCAAAGGCTCACAGCTAGGATTTAGGTTAATACAATTGGGGCCAGAGTTAATTCAAATTACTTCTGGGCTGCATCATAGCATCCTGGCTCAGTGAGTGGGGTTGGGGGAGTGGGACAGTTAATTCAATCTTCCTAAGATCTATATAATAGCATCCTGACCCACAACAGAGGTCATCCCATCTAATATGTAGCTGACTAATGATTCTACAATATCTATGACGTTTAGTCTAACTTCAGTGTGAAAATCTCTCCACCTTCTAGAGGAGCTATGTCAAATCTAAATAGAAAAGGGGTCCAGTAATTTGTACATAAGGATCCCTTTGGACCTCATATTGATTTCACTTTAAAATGTATTGTCTGTAGTTTATTGTATTTTTGTTTATTTTGTTAGGTATTTCCTAATTACATTTTAATACAGTTGGTCCCTACTTAGGAGTGTTGCTGTCTGCATGCTGCCTAAGGCATGTCTTAGACAGCTCAGTAAAAATATGGGGTGAACCATTTAACTTTGGAAACTCTAATTCTTAGCCAGTTTCTTTTCATGTATCAAGTTGAAATTTGTCTCTCTTCAGCTTCTGCTTGTTGAAGCCATCAGAACAAATTCAATCTGTTTTCTAACGCTATTGTAGACATTTAAGTATTTGAAAATTACTACCATCAGTCCCTCTACCTCTTATGGCTTCCCTTCTCAAGTCTAAACATTCCTAGTTGTTTTTTTTTTTTGGTTTGTTTTTAAAACTTATTTTTCTATACATGGTCTTCAGTAGCTGATCCATCCTGGTTATTCATTGGATGCTTGCTAGCTTGGCAAAGTCCATTCTAAAGTGTGGCACAAAGAACTAAACAAAAAAACTCTAGATGTGGTCTGAGTATTCCTCCTTTGTTATAACCATTATGCAGCTTGTAATGTATTATAGAGAAATAGCTTTTTTTTTAAAAAAACCATACCACAGAAATGATTCATTTTGAGCTTACTGAAAACCTCGAAGTCCTCCTTTCACGTGAACTATTGTCTAGGCACATCTCCCCATTCTGTACTTGTGAAGATGATTATTTGAACCCAAGTATAGAATTTTATATTTATTTCTAAAAAGTGACTTTCTTGCATTTGTCACATTACTTTAACCTGTAAAGATATTTTGGGTCTTAACTTCATCATCTGAGATATCAGTTATATTAGTTATCCCCTCCCAGCTACATGTTTTCTGTAACTGACAAGTGTGCCATCTATATCTTCACCTAAGTCATTAAAAGCATGTTGAATAGTACAGGGTCATGAGAAGACCTTTATAGCAGCCTGTTGGAGACCTCCTTTTAAGTGGAGCATTGAGATATTAATGTCTACTCAGGAATCTGTCTTTCAAAATGCTCTCAATTCACTTAACTCTTAACTAGTTCACATCTTTTCATCTTTCACCATGTAAAATATGAGAAACTTTGTCAAAAACTGCTGAATTTTAGTGTGGTGTACCTATAAAACTTGCCTGTTCTGCAAGCCTAATAACTGTCAAAAGAGAATTGTATTATTGATCTATGACATTCCATCCCCATACAATCCTCCTACACCTAAACATGGAAAATTTCCTCTGAATGCCTATGCATCTCTATATTTCTCTCTCGCATACACTTAAATAAATAAATTTAGAGCTGGAAGGGACTTGTGATATTATTGACACCTATGCCCCTGTTCTACATTATGACAAAACTGAGACCTAGTAAATTTGAAGAACTTTTTCAACATCATCAAGTCAGTAAGTATTAAGGTCAGGATTTGAACCCAGATTCTCTAAATTAAATTCTGGCTTCTTTCCACTACACCGTCCTACTATTTTATTTTTAATCAATTTATTATTGCTGCTACTAATTACAAATATTTTAATAGGAAACTAATATAATATTTTCCTATCTTTTCAAATGTGAGGATTCTGTTTTCAGGTCAAAATATTTTACCTTGCCTCAAATGATGATATTTGAAATATTAGCATCAACAAATTAATATGTGTTAATAAAACATTACCATGAATTTAGCAACACTTTTTTTTATAATTTATTAATCACAAGGTTGTCTACATTCATTTGAAAAATAACTCTACATTTAAGATAAGTAGTGTTTGTTCATTTCACAGAAGAATATTTGCTCAATTGTTATCCTGGTTTATTCACTGTGAAGGCTGGTGCCATTTTGCAATTTTCACAGAGTGGAGGTATGGTAGAAAAACACAAAAGTATTACCCTTAGATCTGGTTATGCATACAGCTTATTTTTCTATTTTGGTTCCAAGGAAACCATTACTTTGGGATTAAGCAAACCCTTTGTGATAATTATGTATTTTCCTATCCAAAAACTCACAGGTTGGGAGCTATTGCTCTAAAAATTTAATGGTCATTTATTCTATGTTATTTATACCCTGTAATATGTCTGGGTTTTATGACATCATCATCATAAAGAACAGTGAAAATAATAATAGCTAGCATATATGTATTACTTTAAAATTTACAAAGGAATGTCATCACATTTGATCCTCATAATAACCTTGTGAGGTAGGTGTTATGATTACCCCCATATGACTTGAACTCTGAGAATATTTCAGTATCCTCTGACCATTTCTTCATTTACTTTATGTTTCAATTTCTGGTTAACAATTTTCATCATATCTTAGGTACAAAGGTCATTCTACTTGGATGAAAATAATTGAAATAAGAATTATTTACATATAAGAATTGATTAATTTTTTTTCTCTGACACCTGTTATCACTGTGAAATCTACCCCAAATATGACCCTATGATCTTGCTTTTTGCATCCAGGTTTGCATTAAAAATGCCCTTTTGGGGCTAACTTTTAACATTCACTGTCAGCCTTAGCCTACTATGCCTTAGTAAACCTGATTCAATTTTAGAGAACTTTCCTACTCTTATATTTATCCTCCACTACTTGTTATTGCTTCTTTATTTTGTATATTTTAATTTAATTTAATTATTCAATGAGTTCCTTATTTAGCCACCTCTTTCTCTTTAAATTTTCTCTCTTAGACATTTCATTGATAGATACATTTTATTTTGATTCAAGAAACATTTCACAATAAATACCCTCTACTTCCTTCCTATAAAGTACATCCTTGAAAAGCAGATGGGGGCGGGGGGAAGCAAAAAAAACTTAGAATGATTGTGATTAAATATATGTCACTTTTAATTTTTGTACTTTATCCATTTTCTTAACAGGGTGGAAAGATGGATTTCAAATTTGCCTTAATCATCTGGTGACAACATTTTCCATTGTATCTGCCTGAGTTTTGTGTATTTATTTTTTTGGTTGCCTCTATTTATATTATAGTATTTTTCTTTTGATACTACTTTCTTTATTCTTTATCATCCAATCCAATTCATCTCTTGTTTTTCTGAGTTCTTCATATTTGTTTGTTATTCCTTATGATAGAATAATATTCCAATAGTTTATAAACAGCATATTCAGCTAATTTTAAACACACATGCACATAATACATATTTTATATGTGTATACACACACATATATATGCATATATATACACATATGTGTACATGTGTGTATACATTCATATATAATTACTAAATTGGGTTATTGAAAATAATGCTGATAGTAATATTTTTATTATATTGGTGTTGCTATTCTTAGGCTCTTTAATGAGTACTGTTAGCAGTGGGATTACTGGTTAAAGGGCATGAACAATTTAGTAACTTTTTCATAATTCCAAATGGTTCTCCAGAAAGGTTGGAATAATTAATTAATCCATTATCTAGTCTACCCATCATTTAGCTTTTTCAAATATTAACAACTTTGCCAATTTGGTTGGCAGTAACTGATATCTCACATGTGTTTTAATTAATCAGCCAGTCAGTCAGTGATTATTTACTAAGTCTACTATGTTACATGAATTGTACTAAGCTATACTCATAGATAGACAGGCAAAGTCAGTCTTTGTTTTCAAGGAGTTCAATGTCTATTGGGGAAGAAAATACACAAATAACTATGAGCAAATGAGCTATATATTAATTTGCGTCTCCTTAATATTAATGATTTAGATCTTGTTTTCCCTCCCCCTGCCATGGTTTTTTATAATTGTCCTTTCTATTTTTTTTTTTGAAAACTTCTCATCCATATATCTATGGGTGACTATATCTTGGTCTTAAATATTTTTGTTAATTCCATATATATCATGGAAAAAAAGGACATTTTCCCCAGAGATTCTAGGAGCAAATATCTTCCTCTCTACAATTTATTTTTTTATTCTAGCTACATTGATTTTGTTCCTGAAAAAAAAAAACTTTAATTTCATATAGTAAAAGTGTTTACTTTGTTTTTTATATTGTTGCTCTCTTGTCTAGATATGAATTTCTCCCCTATGTGTAGTTTTAAAAGCTACAGCCTTCTATTTTTGTCTAATTTCTTAAACTTTTTCTTTTGCTTTTGACTTTTGAAATTTAGATTACTTTTCCATTTAGAATTTATTGTTTCATATTGAGTAAGAAATTGGCTTCATCCCATTTTCTTTCAAATTGCCTTCCAGTTTTCTCAGCAGTTTACCCTGTATAAAATGTTCCTCGATTAATTTGTGTTGTTTGGTTTATCAAACATTCAGCCAATAGACCACGGAACTAATTTGATTCTATCTTTCTCTCTAGTCTAAAATACTGATTGACATTGATAGGTATATGTCTACATGTCTGTACACACAGATCTATTTATATGCATATATTCCTATATAAACATGCATATATACATGTGTATATATGTGTGAGCATGTATGTGTATATGTATGTATGTGTTTATGCCATTATAAGTTTGAATTGATAACTGCTTTCAAAAATGATCATGTTTTTAAGATTAGGTGTGATACTGAAAAACAAGTGTACTTTTAAATATTTCAACTTGATAAGTGTAATTGATAAGTAAATGTAGGTTTTTCCCCCAAAAGTCTTTCTGTGTTTCTATGTGGCATAAAGTTCCACATGGACTTTTGATTGTATGATTTGAGTGCTGCCTTCTTAAAGCCTGCCGGAAGACATCATGTTACTGTATTGATTATTTAGAAAAGGAGTTTACTTAGCTAATATCTGAATTACTCACCAGGTGGAGTTATATTTGAATGATTAACCCAAGGTCAGTTATATTCTAGAATTACTCTGAGCGATAACTTTGTTCTAATAAATTGCAATATACTTATGAATATCAGATCATAATAATTCTTCAAGTGCTTAAACTGATGATTAGATGGTAAGAGAACATCTAGTTGTTTAGTTTCAACTCATTAGAACTGGACAAACTATAACAAAAGAACTGGGTAAATTGGAGGCTATAATTCCTAACCCACCAAGACTTATCTTTGAAAAATTTTTTAAAAATAAAAAATGCTACAGGACTAGATGTTAAGATACTGTGTTGATTTTCACAAAAGGGAAGAGGATGAATTCAACACACTAGAAACCAAACTCCAATTCATGCTGAAATTATAGAATGTCATGAAAAAGTGACTTTTGAAAATTTAGAAAAGAAAGCAGTAGTCACTAAGAAACCTCAGTAATGGTGATGCCAAACTACTTTCATTTTCTTATTTGGCAGGATTACCAGATTGGCAGAAAAGAAGACTTAGGAAGTATACAAGAATATGCTTGTATTTAATCAAGGTTGTTTTTTTTTGACAAATTTTCTCATAGTATTTTTTGGGAGTAAAATAAAAAAAAATATGGATAGTACAGTTAGTTGGACTGAAAACTCATCAGATAATTATATCCAAAGCATAATGATTAATGTATTAATGTCAGCCCGGAGGGAGGTCTCTGGTGGAATGGTCCAGGAATTTGTTCTTGGCATTATGCTATTTAACTTTGTAATGAATAGAAGCATAGATCTTAGTTTCATCATATTTGGAGATGGCAAAGAGTTTGATAGGAGAACTGGTAACTTGCTGGAGGACAGAGTCAGGATCCAAAAAGATCTCATCAGCCTATCCAGATTCAAGAAGATGAAATTAATAAGAATACATTCAAAGTCATTTCCAGGTTTCCAAAAGGAAGTGGCACAAGTACAAGGTAGGGAGGACCTGTTAGATAAGTATTGTTTTAGAAAATGTCTGGAAGGAATAGATGGTATAGTAATCCATGATTTCAGAATGAATTTTTTATGGTCCAACATGAATGATTATCCAGAGAAGCGAACACATTCTTAGGTTGTATTAAGTGTGGCAGTTTACAAAATAAGGGAGATAATTATTCTGCTATACTTGGCTTTGCAATTACAAAAAGAAGAATCACAAAATATCAGAATTTAAAGAGACCTTATACAACATCTAGAGTCTGCTGTCAGTGTAGTCCAAGAAGCATATATTAAGTGAATACTATTTGGAAATCACTATGTTGTACTTTGGGGATACAAAGATTAAAAAAAAAAAGTCCTGCCATCAAGGAACTTACATACACTATAACTGATTAATAGTTTTCTAGATTTTGCTTGAAGATTTCATGTGTAGGGATATACTAAATCCTGAGGCAGCTCATTTTCCTGTGGAGGCCTCTAATTATTAGATAATTTTTTTTCACATAAATACAAATTTGCTTCCCCCTCCTTTTTTTTCTTTGATGTTCCAATCTGGTGTTCCTAGTTCTGTCCTCTGAATCAAGTCTAATCCCACTTTTAGGCAACAGTTCTTTTAAACACTCAAAAAACACTTATCATTTTTTCAAGTCTTTCTTCTCTAGCTTTAAAAACCCCACAGGTTCTTCAAATGATCCTCACATGAAAAAAGCTTACCTCCTTCAGCAGTGGGTTATCCTACTCTCAGTATCCTCAAGCAATATCCTTCCTAAATTGCGGTTCCCAGAAGGGAAGACACATTTATATAGTGCCTTTTATGAGTCAAACGTTGTGCTAAATGTTTTACAAATAGAACTAAACATAATACTCCAAATTTGGTCTGAGTAGGACAAAATGGAGCTGGACTGTAGTATCACATACAGAGTACTGTGTTCAGTTCTGGGCCCCATCTTCTAATGAAGGACATTGGCTAACTGGAGGAATATCAAATATAGGGCATGTAGTATGGTGAGGATACTGAGTAGTTATGTAGAGGTAGTTTTTTTAAATAGGTATTACTGAAACTGGAGAATGAAAGATTGAGGTGAATCCAATAGCTATCTTCAAGTGTTTGAGCCTATCATGTGAAAATCATGCTACTAGTCTTGATAGGGGTGTGACGGGGAGGGAAGAAACAGAAGCAACAGGTAGAAGCTTTAGAGAGGCAAATTTTTGACCTTGACATATAAGGAAAAGCTTCCCAACAATTCAAACTGTTCCTAAGTGGAAAGGCTTCCCAGGGGCATAATGGAATGTCCTTTACTAGAATCCCTAGGTATAGGTTGGCTGACTGCTTTTTGAGGGATGTTATAAAGAGGATTCCTCTTCTAGCTTAGATTAGATGATATCTGAAATCCCTTCCAACTCTGAGATTATAAATTTCTTTAAACTAGGTAAATGCTTGGTGAAGAAGTGTAAACAATAATGAAAAGTGAAGTTAGCCCCACTTTATAATACTGGAATCACTCTATGTAATTTATACCTCACATCAATGTATAGTGGGCATTCTCTGGTGGAATAGTGGGCCTTTCATTGCCACTTTTCTTCATACTTTTATATGCTAGTGACTACCACCTCCAATTTATGTCAGCAAATACATATTAAAAATAGTCAGTGCCAGAGCTCCTCAGTGTCAATCCCACTGACGAGGGTTTTCAGTTATGGATGTCTCCTTTTTATCTGAAATAGCCTTCTCCCTTCTCCCTTATGGTTTGAGATCATTGGGCAGTGTGAGTGTTAATAATAGTTTATGATACACACAACCTATCATCTCCTGATTAACTCTCTGCTTCCTTTAGCAGTGTTTTGCAAACCATTAACAGCTGGCATGTATGTGCAGAATGGAGTTGGGGGGTTAATTCAAGATCCCATTTCTAGGAAAGGCTAGAGGAAAATACTAAAGGTTATTTTTAATATAATATTTCATCATTTAATCTGTGAAAGGTTTAGTACCCAAGTTGCCAGAGTAACAATTTAGATGTCTTGTTTGGAATTAATATCTTTCAGCTCTTAAGGCTCTAGGGAAAAATGGAATATTAGTCAAGTATTTAGTTGCTAAGAAACCAACATGGATGAGGGTGGCACCTTTTAGAGTGGTCCAGGAAAGTGCAAACACTGTAGAGCTTCCAGTACTTGGTATTCTGGAGCACATCACTCCTCTTCTTCCCTCCCCCCAAAACATCCCCACATTTTGCATTGTCCTTATATATCTAAATTCTAACAATATTCAAGTCTATAGCTTCTTGCAATAAGATAGTTTATGAAAAATTTTATATAACTTCCCCTTTTATATATCCTACCCCCTTCAGCAATGATCCACAATTAAAAATATTCTTACATTGTCCTTTCACAAATATTTCTGAATTTGTTTTATTTGTCCTGGATTAGAGCTTGATATCTCTCTATCATTTATCTCTCCCCCTGCCCCAACTTGCACAATTGGTACCAATCTTTCTATGTTCTCTTCTGCCTTGTATTTCTAATTTTTGATTCTGAGAAATCTTTATTGGGGTCTTTGGACTGCTGACTACTTTTCCCTTCCTTTACTCATTTTCTAAGATACCTTTCCTTCCTTTCTCAGGTGCCTAAACCTCACTGACTTATTGGGGCACTGGGCTCTCACCTGTAGTTTCAAGAAGCTGTTGTATCTACAGTGACCACAACCCAGTAAACATTCTGAATCGTAGTCTAAACCAGGATGAGGGTAACTGATAAGAGACACAACTCATTGATGAGTTACTGGGATGTCTATTTCAAGTATGTGAAGATTTCCCCTAGACAAATGAGTGGATGAGAATTTGTTCCAACAGCCATGAAAAGAGCTGAAACAGGTGCTATGGAATGCTTAGAGCTTGGTAAGATGTTGAAGACATCAAGGTTATCCATTTCATCCCTTGCCATTATTAGTCATTTTGACTTTTGTTGGGCCACTGGACTTCAATGACCTTGAAAGAGCAAATGAATTTGATAACTAATTCTGCCTTACTTAAATACAGTTCATGCACAGGTCAAGACATCACCCATCATCTACTATTTTACCCTCACATTGTGACATCATTTGTCATCTTCAAAAACGAACCTTGATTGGTTCTTTAAGATCCTTTCATCTCTTTTCTCAGCTTCCTAAATCAAATGAACACATTGGGGCTTTGGACTCCTGGACTTAGTTTCACCCAGAGATGAAACAAATCCTAGTTTTCACAATATGCCCTTCTAAAAGTTCACTGGTCTCCTTTCCCTGAGCATCTTCCACCCTCCATTTTATTTCTTATAAACTCCAAGCACAGAGATCAAAACTTGTACTATACTCAAAGGCAACATTGTTACATCTCAGTATGCTTAAAGTCCAAGGGTGTTCAGTTTGGGATGCAACATTTTTGGAAAAATATTGCTAAATTGAAGAGTTCTCAAAGGAGGGCATCCGGGAAAGTAAAAGATCTCAAGATCATGCCATCTGAAGAGAAATGTAAAAGATTTTTTTTTTAAAGCAATAGGGGTTAAGTAACTTGTTCAAGGTTACACAGCCAGTTATTTCTGGGTGTGGTGCTGAGTATCTGAGCCTGGATTTGATCCAGGTCATCCCGACACTGGAGCCAGTGCTCTTACTTGCTGAGCCACCTGGCCGCCCCAGATGTTTTTTTTTTTATTTTGAGAAGAGAAGATTTAAAGAGGATATGATAGTAACTCTTTGAAGGACTGTTACATGTAAAGGGTGGGGTACCTGTGGCGTCAAGGCCACATGTGACCCTCTAGGTTCTCAAGTGTGGTTCTTTGACTCAATCCAAACTTCACAGAACAAATCCTTCAGACGTTTCTTGGTTACAAACTGTAGAACTAGGAACAACTGGTGGAAAAGAAAAGAAGCAAAGGTAGGTTAGATCTAAAAAAATCAACTTCCTAACACATAGAGTTATCAAAAAATGGGATGAACTGCCTTGGGAAATCTGATTTTTTCCCTTCCTGGAAAACTTTAAGCAAAGGATCAGCAATCACTTGTTATATATGTGATAGGAGAAATTATTTTCCAACTGTAGGTTGGATTAGACGGACACTAACTCTATTTTGATTTCAAAATTCCAGGATGTGAATTTTCATGGAGCAATATGAATTCCCTTTCTTCCTCTTAAGGATGACTATTCTATTGCTGATGAGATGTTTAATGGACAAAGAGTATCACTCATCAGTAAACCAGTGCTCAAGAAAACAGTTTTCCATCCACTTGGGTTACTCATTCAGAAAGTATTTATATGGTTAGAATACAGTTTCTTGGCTCTGATACTGTTTCATTCTGTTTCAAAGGGACATTAAGAGTTTTCACAAGTACAAAATGATATAGTCAAAGTTGATGAACTGGGTTTCCAATGTCAGCCTGCAGTGTGACTTCTCTCCTTCATCTTGTAAGCCAGAGGGCAGAAGACTTGTGAGTGCCATGGCAAGGTTGCTCATAGGACAAGAGAAAGACTAAAACATCTTGAGATCTGTTAACAGCATCAGAGGTCAAAGGAGGCCTGGCACAAGACTAAGCTAACAAGAAAAACAACAATGTACAAACAAGAGACAACTCTCTCTCTCAAAATGTCACTGCCTATGCGGACAAGTAAGAGATGAAGGGCAGTGATCCTCTTTTGTAAGAGCCTGGGAGTGAATACTGCATATATGTGTGTGTACATGCACATGCATATATGTACAAATGCACATACATATAATGTGTACTATATAGATAAATACATATATACATGCATGCATGTTTTCTTTCACATGGTAACCATATCTCAGGAAAATATGTATTTATAATAATATATTATATATTTATTTATAAAATAATATGTCATATAATAACACATTTGTAACAATAATATATTATATATGCTTATTTATATAAATATATATGTATATTATCTGTCTATCATCTATCTATCTATCATCTAGATATCTCTCTAGCTAGCTATCTAGCTATGTATCTAGCTATTATGCTGAGATATGGCTACTATGTGAAAGAAAACATACTCTTCTCATTGTATTTCTAAGCCACTGAGATCACTGCATATGTAATACCAGAAATGGTTTCTGTGACCAGTATTGGCAACTGAGGCTGTATAGAGCATGGGCTAGGTATGCCAGCAAACATTGGGGGTGAGAAAAAAAAATTGGTCTTTTCCCTTCTTCTCTGGACCATCAGGAATATTCCTTATCATGATGTGCCAGCACACCTGGTCCAAGCATTAGATAGTGTGTAATTGGCAAATTTGAATAAAGGTAGTGTTCTTATAAAGCCACTCTACCTAGAAAGGACTTTTAGGAACATGTTCTGTTGCCTTCTGCTTCATCATCAATGACTTAGGACACTTGGGGATGGAGTGATGTAGCAAAGGACTAATTGGTATATAAGGCCTTGCCATTAGAGCCCTTTTTTCCCTGCTTGAAAAACACTAAATGATTCCATTTTCATCAGAGAAAATTGCCCCTTTCACCTGTCTCTCTGCTTTTCTAACTCATTATCCCTTCATCCCACAACCTGTTGTTTTTCCTTCTGTTTGGCAGCACATCCCATTGTGTGGAGGTTAATAATGCTTTGTGAAAATGTTTCTCATTCTGAAGACTTATTGCTGCTATTGTACAGGCTGTTACCATAGTGATGGCATGTAAACAAGATGGAATTTTTAAAGACAATCATGCATTAATCAATGACTCCCCCCTCTCTGGGGCATATGTTTTCTTTTTTTTTCTAAAAAAATAAACTGTAAGTCAATATATAAATACCATTTATTATGATGCTGCACTTTTCTCTCAGCATCTTTGTGAAATAGGTCATAGAGGGTCTCTATCCAGAGGTTATGTATCAGAAAACAGAGAGGTCTAGTAAGTCATCCAGGGTTGTGCAGCTAGCAAGGGTTAAAGCCTGTCTCCCTACTCCCAGTCCAGTATACTTTTCCATTACACCATTCTGCACCTTTCATGCCATGATGCATGACCTCTGACATAAGTTTTTGCAGATAAGAACTCGGAATTGTCTTACATATGACTAGAGGTCTGGACTTGGAGTCAGAGGACCTTGGTTTGAATCCCAGTTCTGCTACTCATGTCTTGTGTGACCTTAAGCAAGTTGTTTTCCTTCTTTTCCCTTTACAAAATGAGGGTATTATATTAGATGACATTTACGATCTCTTCCAGTTCTAAATTTGCAAACCAACAACCAAAACATTGCTCATCATTCAAGACCAAACTCAGAGCCTTCCTCCCCCTTGAACCTTTCATGGACTGATCCAGCCCAATACTTCCTTTTCCTGAATTCCTAATTAGAGCAGTCACTGTCTATACCACTCACACAGCATTTCCTGCCTCCTACTGTCAATTAATTTTTCTTGTGTCCTAATGATGGAATCCTAATAAAGGTGCTCTCAGCCCCAATATTCTAAGTTCAGCATAAACCTGACCCCACTGAACAGCAGGCCCACTGTACATACCTAACATTCCCCCCCCCCCAACAATATCCTAACTTCTTCATATATGCCTCACTGCTCACTGGAACAACAGGTATGTCCCTGAACTCTTCGTTCCCACAGAAACAGTGGGCATGTCCATGTGATGGGAACCTAGCTACTGCCTCTACCTCTTTACTGCCCCCAGATCCATTCCCACAGAATGGGTGTGTTCTTGTATTCAGTCAAAATCACATCCTCCATCTTGACCAGACAGCACCACAATAGCTAGTCAGTTGGAGGGCAGTATGACAAGAATGTTTAATCACAGAACCATAGATGGGACCCCTCCTCCATTACCTAATCCCTTAACAAATTCCTCCCGCTTTTTTAAATATTAATGATATTCCTTTATTCTATGTAAATTTCCATTATGTAATTGCATCTTTACCCTATAAAAATCCATCTTGCTTTCTCTAAAGTTGCTGGTTCCTCTTAGAATTTAGCCTGCTTCATGAGAGGCATCAATCTCAATAAATGCCTATGCTTGGATTAGCGGTAGTCTGACTGAATTCTTTGATACCATTCCACCACAACACATCATGAAACCCCAATAGTTTTTAGGTGGGCAGAGCTCCCACCTCAACACTAGGCCCAACTAGATTGTAAGTTCCTTGAGATCGGGAGCTCTGTTCAGAAAAATTCTGGCATAGGAAAAAGGGTCTGTGTTTGGGTCTCAGTTCTGGTGTGTGACCCTAGGTAGGTCACTTAACCCCTCTGTTGACCTTAGTTTCTCTCAGCAAAATTAAAAAAAAATAACACATCTTGAGAGAAGGATAATCAAAGGAGGGATTAGATAGCAGTCTTGCTTCAAGTGGAAGGGATGGTGATAATTGACAGCCAAGAGAATGCTAAACTGCTTGCATTTTTATTTTCTTTCTCTAGCCTCTGAAAAAGGAAAGTGATTTTTACAATGTAAATAACAGAATGAAAAAAGATTAATAGGGAGTTTATACCCAAGAGAAATAAGGACTTAACAAGAGACCCCTTAACTGCCCTTGAAGAATTCAAGTCACCTGGCCCAGATGATTTACATTCTCAGGCCCTAAAAACCAAACAATCAAAAATTAAAAACAAAATAAAACAAAACATCTCTGACAGATATGATTGCTGAGCCCCTGTAAGTGATAGTTAAAATATAATGGAAAGGGAGGTTAGGTGGCGCAGTGAATAGAGCACCAGCCCTGGAGTCAGGAGGAGGACCAGAGTTCAAATCTGGCCTCAGACACTTCACACAAAAACTAGCCATGTGACCTTGGGTAAGTCACTTAACCCCAATTGTCCTCCAAAAAAAAAAAAGAAAAAGAAATATCATGGAAAACAAGACAGATACTGCAATATTGGAATAAGGCAAATGTCTCAATTTTCAAAAAGGATAAGAGAATAGAGTCTCTGCAGACTCTGTGCCAATGAGCTTGTCCTTGACTCCTAGGGGAAATCTTCAACAAATCATTAAAGAGATAGTTTTTGAAATTTTACAAGGGAAAGCACAAATGACAAAGTGCCAGCATGGTTTCAAGGCATCATGTCATAGTAATCTTATTTGATTTTTCATAGAATTACCAAACTAGTAGAGAAAGGGAATTTCTATGTATACAGATTATGTAGATTTTAGCATAGCTTTGGGCATACTATCTCATAGTCTTTTTTTGTGGAAAGAGGAAAAGATATGGATTATAAAGTAACACAATAAGATGGATTCAGTAGTCAATGATTCTAAGCCAACCTGGCAAGAGGACTCCAACTGAGTATCTTCCAGTCATCTGTGTTTGCCCCTGTAATATTAAATACTTTTATCCTCAAATGGAATAAAGGAATAGAAGGCAAGTGCATCCAATTTGCAGATGCTACAAAACTGGGAGGGATAGTTAACAGTAGATGAGAGAGTTGGGATCTAAGAGGATTTTGACAGACAAAAGCATGGGACTGAATTTATTAAGATAGACAGCAATTAATGTAATCTTGCATTTGAGTGCAAAATAATAAATGAACTGCTCATATATATGATGACAGAAACCTAGATAGATGTCAGTTGGGTAGAAAAAGGATCTGGTGGTTTGTCAACAGCAAGTTTTATATAGACAGTAAAATGTAGCAGCCCAAAAAACTAATTCAATCTTGGTTATTAAGAGGTGTATAATGTCAAGAATTAGGATTCTGACTTTGTCCTCATCAAATCTCTTCTTGCATATAAAATTCACTTCTGGGCACCACAGTTTAAGAAGGACACTGATAAATGGATATTGTCCAGAAAAGGAAAACTATGATAGTGAAATGTCTTGAGTTTATGGTATATGCATATTGCTTAAAAGAACTGGGAATATTTAACATGAAAAACAGAAAAGTCAGGGAGATACAATAACTATCTTCAAACATTTGAAGCTCTTGCATGTGAAGGAGGGATTCAAATTATTTTGTTTGGCTCCAGGGTGACAGATCAGTAATAACAAGTGAAAGTCACAAAGAGATGAATTTAGACTGGATGTCAGGGAATATTTCCTAACAATTAGATTTACACAGAATAGAATGAGTTGCTTTGAGAAGTGGTGTGTTTCCCTTCCCTGGAGGTCTTCAAACAGAGAATGGATGGGCCACTCATTGGGTATCTCATAGTGCAGAATTCTTTGGTTCATTAGTTAGAATCACTCAAATCCCGTTTAGCTACAAAATTTTATGATTCTGGGCTTTTGATTCTTGTCTAAGGAATAATAGCACCTCAGTACCTACATGTCTATATCATATTTTATTAAATAATCCCATCTGTAGAACAACTCATCAAAGAAGAGTTTTAAACCCATCATCATAAAGAGTAGTAAAAATCAATTTACAACCCAATAAACTGAGTCAGAGCTCACTATTTGAACTAAAACTCAATCAGGTAGAAAATAGTGTGGTATAGCAGAAAGAGCATCAGCTCTTCAGTCAGAAAAGTTGGGTTCTTGGGTTGAAATCCACCCTCTGATAATTATTATGTCTCTGGCCTTGGACAAGTTACTTAACCTTTCTGGGCCTCAGTTTCTTCATCTGTAAAATTATGAGGTTGAAATAGTCTTAGAGGTCTCTTCCAGTTCTATATCTCTGATACTTGAAATCAATCTTATACTATGAACTCCTTGATACTAGGTACACCCTCTTGTTTGTTTCTTTTAATCTCCTTATAATGCCCAACACAGGGCCCTTGTACATAATAGACATTTAGAGAATGTTTATTGGATGTACAAATATTTATAGAACTCCTCTCATAGTTTATATTTACAAGAAGAAATAATTGAAAAAATATTCGTTAAACACTTAGTAAGCCCCAGACACTGCAATAAATATGGCTTATGCTAATGAAAAAGAGAGAAGAGACAGTCTCTTCCCTCAAGAAACTCACTTTTTGATAGGGGAAGACAATCCATACCAAGGTATGGTGGCCAGGGAAGAGAGTTTTTTGAAGACCAGGATTTCTGTGAAGTCACAGAAATGTTGAATGCAGCTATAGGATAGTTGACAGACCTACCTTTCTAGAAACAGTAGTTAATTGCTGTGTCCATAGAAAAAGGTTGAAAGGTGAGGGCGAAGGTGTTTGGGAGTGATGATGGCATGCATACAGCAGCAAGTTAGTAGTAAGGGGGACTGGCTGAAAAGCTTGATGGATGAGGAATGCTCTGGCGTCTGGGCTCAACTAGATATAGTTCACTAGTTGGGCTGACTTACACTTAATCACTGATCAAGACAACTGAACTTAGAGGCATGTGTTTCAGAGATAAGTGGATAAACTTCTCCAGGGATGGGTGCCTGCACTGTGTAGGTGAGGAGTGAGGATGTCCAGGTTCAGTTTAGAAGGTATTGGTCCAAATAGGGAAGAGCAAGACAGAGGGAGCAGGTAAGTATGTATCAATTTAACTTTGTTGACTTTTTTACATTTGTGATGCTATTTGATCCTCACAATCTTGTAGGTTAGGCAGGTAAGGAATATTCTACCCAATTTACATAATGAGTGAACTGAGGCTCAAAGAGATGAAGGGATTTGTCTATGGTCAGAGAGCTAGTTGTCCATTCAGGTTTCTTAACTCCCAGCTTGACCCATTTTGCTAATGTCTCATTTCCTTAAAGGACTTCTTGCCTGACTTTGTTCTGTGCTTCAGCTTTCAAAAAGCCTCAGCCCGTATGGGCACCTCACATGGGGAAGTTTATTCTTATCACTTCTCAACTTCTAAACCTGGACTTCTCCTATGGCAACACAGTACATGATGAAGTACTGCACTGGGGAAAAGTGCTTTCTTTTGATCCCTGTTGCTGAATCTGATATCCTAAACATTTTCATTAAGAACATTCTTTAAGGTAGGCATTATCACCCCAGGTAGCAAGTACTAGGCAGCTCCTGAGTGAATTTGCTGCTGTGGCTATGCACAGCTTGTTCTTGAACATTTGTAGTTTCTCTTAGCCCGATTCCCCAATTATATACATTCCTCTCAATTGATTTGTAACCCACCTTACTCACTGGGGAGCTGACTTGGCTCGGTCATTCAGGAAGAGTTGTCAGTGCTTCCCAGTGGGTGCATTAACTAACTGATTTCTGTGCCCTGCAAATCATGGAATGTAAGCGCTAAAAAGTGACCTTGGAGATCATCTAGTCCTATCTTTTCATTTTTATAAATGAGGAAACAAAGTCCCAGAGAAATAACTCTACTGACTTAATCACTATTACCTGGTTAATGGCAGAGTGAATGCTGGTGATAAGGATTTAGTGGGGGGAGTTCAGTGAATTATAAAATCAATGTGAGTCAGCAATGTTATGTGACAGATAAAAGAAGTTGAGTTTAGGCTTCATTTATAGGAATATAGGGAATACAATGATGGTGGTTGCTGGGAGGATATGGGCCAAGATCTCTAGGTTCAACATTTCTACCCAGCTCTTTTTTTGCCTTATCCTTCAGTAGACTTCCATGGGCATTGGGAGGAACATTGTAGGGTTTGGTAGGAATAATCTTACCTCTACCCTATCCAGTTCTTTGTGGTGTTGCTAAGTGAAGTATCAAGCATGATATGTAAGGGATCTCATCTAATGACACAAGGTCATGATTTAAGATTAAAGGAATTTATAACTGAGAGACTATGAACTGCAGTAGAAGAAAACAAAAGTTCAAAAGAAAACTTCAAAATTACCTAATGGCTTTTGTAAGTAGCTGACTGGGTACAGTAGGCTAAGGTCTGTATCACAAAAGAGCTAATGGTAGTCTATGGCTATAAGCCAAAGAGTGGGTTAATATTTTCCTCTATGGAAAAGAAGCCACGTGGAACTGAAGACCAGATTATGGAAGAACACCTTATGGGAGATGCTCATCAGAGAGCAGCAAAAAATGGTCAATGAAAATGTGCAAGCAGTGAGACATGAGATATCACTGGAAGACACCAGAGGACAATGCTCTACAGCTTTGGAAACTTAAGTTGCCCTGATTGTTTCTGTTCCATTTCCAGAGATGTTCCCTAGGTGTGTGCCTTTCTTCATGTGTTGTATGTTCACATGTGCTGTCTAAGTGTGTCTCTTTGCCTAGTGGTTTTGTGGTGACCTATGGGAAATGTACACTTGTATATTTAGGGCAAATCTTGTAATTTGTTTTGTCTTAGTGGATTAGCGTTTTTCATTTTCTTTGAATTACTGCATCCTTTGGTAGCTTAGAAAAGGTAGAAACATCAATGGAGATTTTAGAGTCATTTCTTTAGTGGATGCTGAAAACATGCCTCAAATTTTTAGTAGCTTTCTAGATGGCCATACATGAGTGAGTGTCTAAGACCTGTAGAAACATGCTATATACAATGAGAGAAGTTAATCTTTTGTAAGATTCTGCCACAGTCAAACTACTTTTGGAGTATCGTTTCAGACATGCATTTTTATGTTGGAATACATAAAGAGGAAAGTAACTAGCAAATTATTTCTGGCAATTTCTCCTTGGTTTTAAAATGAAATCTTAATAATTGTTATTCTTAAATTACAAGAATTAGCCAGAGGTCACAGGTATTCATTCCCTCACTTATAGATGAAATATATATATTTCCAATTTTTTTCTCAGAGGTAAACCAGCAAACTTCTTGTGCTTCATAGATCACTTGGATTTCTTATTTTTGACTGGTGGTCTCATTTAACATTGTTTTTTACTCATTTTTCAGCCATATATGACTGTTCATATTCTCATCAGGAGTTTTCTGGGTGAAGATACTGTAGTGGTTTACCATTTCCTTTTCAAGCTCATTTTAGAGATGAGGAAACTGAGGCAAACAAGATTAAGTGACTTTCCCAAGGTCACATAGTAAGAGTCAGAGGCCAAATTTAAACTCATGAAAATGAGTCTTCTTTACTTAAGCCTGTCATTCTACCCACTGTGCCAACTAATTACCACATTTAGCATAGTGGAGACTTAAAATCATTGCATAAGAGCATCAGTTGAAGAACTGAGGATATTTTGTTAGGAGAAGAGAAAAATTCAGGTAAACATAAAAATTATTTTATACATTTGAATGATCATAATGTCGAAGATGAATTATATATGTTTTACTATATCCCAGTAGGCAGACTTAGGACTACGTATTGATAGAAATGAACATTTCACCTTAAAATAAGGAGGGAGGAGAAATCCCTTCAGATTAATCATAATCATCCAGAAATGAAATTGGACTTCTTTGGGAAGTAGTGAGTTTCCTGCCATTGCATGTCTTCAGATTTGGGTGTCTACTTGTCAGGATATATTAGAGAAGATATTTTTTCTAAGTATTGTTTGGGCTCGATGACTTTGAGTTTTCTTCCTGAATTAACATTATATGCCTAAAAGTTAGGTCTTTTGACTGCTAGTCTTATATTCTTTCCACTGGACAACAATATATCATTTCTTATGCTTCAGGGGCCAAGGGGAATGGACCAGAAGTAGTCCAACAATTGATAGCAGTCACATAAAATCATTGATAAGGAAAGTCAGGCCTCTCCACAAAAGCAAGCAAAAGAGATTGGAATGATTGAATGCAGTATAATTTCAGAGCAGCAATGATGTTATTAGTACCTGTTTACAAAATGAAAGGAGTCATAAGAACTTTTTAGACATTTCATGTCCTTTGATGTAATTCAGTTAATGATTTTGTCATATTATTCATTTAGCTTCTTCTGACCAGTCAACTACATTGATTGAATTTATGAGATTCCTCTATGCATCTTTGCCTGTTCTAGGAACAACACAGTCTTCCTCTGAATCCTAGGTAATTTTTGTTCATTTTTGGGATGCTAGTAATACATTTTAATTTGGGAAATGTTCCCCTCTGCCTATATTCACTAATCATTCCAATTTTAGCATAAAGAACAAAACCCAGAGAATCTTCTGACTGTTTAATCAAAATGACCTTAATTTCAGCAGAATTGAGTTCTGTCAAATATACAGAGACCAGAGACAATAAGAATCACAGAGAGAGGAAAGTGCCAAAGGTCCTATTCAGTTGGATTGCTATTTTCTTTTATACATGAGAGCAACATATTTTACCCAGTGTTTGACTAGCTCTTGTGATAAGAGCTGCAGTACTAGATTGTCTATAATTATTGGCTGGCATAGAGATCCAGAGGAAAGTATGGCGCTAAAGGAATGGCTATATCTTGTAGAAGGCTTAGGATAATCACTCTGTAGGAACCTCAAGGAAATGACTCAAGAGCATGAGAATAATGAGGAGAGAAGGAGAGAGGGAGAAAAGGAATAGGAGGAGAGGGAAAGATCTATCTGTTTTTTTTTCTATAGGATAGAAAAGCAAATAAGAATATTTCATCTTTCTATAACCCTTCAAGGTTTATAAAGAGGTTTCCTGAAAACAGTTTTGCATGGTACAGAGGGAAAGTAGGGTATGCCAGGGCCCATGTTCTTCCATGGGATACAAAACAACACATCCATCTGTGGTGAAATTAAGAGTTCTATATCAAGGGCAGAAGCAGGAACTAATAGTAGAATCCAGGTCCTAGGTTAAAGAATGGAAAGGCCAGCATTAGGCACTAGGATCTAGCTGAGAATTTGGGGCATTAGACAATGTAGTAATGAATGTACCTTGAAAACACCACTTGGTGAAAACTAGAAGATAAATTACTAAGGTCATAACCCAAAATCCAAAGTAAGAGTCAAAAAAGGAAAAAAAAAGTTTCAGAAGTTACAAAGTGCCACTGAGAAAACACAGTCAATCTATCATTGAATGAACAAGGCCTTATGAAATTCGATCTCTTTTTCTGTAGTAAAGTTCATCTGTAGTAGGGTAAAGAGATATTTTTTAACCACTATTGAACTAGAAAGAAGGATGCCTATACAATAAATGTTGCAGTACTGGTCTATGGACAAAAATGGGAGAATCAGTAGCTAATATGAATAGTTAGATACCAAAGAAAATGGATATGCGTTGTTGAAAATGTAGGATATGGAGCTGGCAATTTGAGGAGTTTTTTGGTGGGGAAGGTGAAGGTAGTGAGGACAGGGTAAAAACTAAAATGAAAACATCAATCTATTGGTAAAGGGGATTTAAAAAAATTCCAATTTTGAATGTTAAACTTCAGAAGAAAAGGAATATACCAGAATTAAATGGAATTCTAGAACAGACTTTCTCTTTATTTGCCAAATATATAACCATTAAAGGAAAATTGAAGGAATTAATGCTGACTAAATGGTCCTTTTAAAGTGTTTATCAATATCCATGGGCCCCGAGCTGTCTGGCTCCATATCTCTATTGGACTAGGTCATTCTCAGTCAGAGTTGCTCACAAAAAGGGAATATTGTACCCATGAGACCTGAATGCATTATGAAAAAACAAGGATAGCATATTCTAGAGCCATGTTACCTTGCCCTCTTGTGGACTAGGAACTATAAGAGTGTGAAAGAGTAATTTGGAAGTCTTAGATAAATTTGTAAATGTAAAAATATAGGAAAGAAGGGTGGTCATCTCTAGAAAACATTCTAACAGAGGAAAACTGGTTGCCTGCTAAAATTACTTCTGCCCAATTTTACTTATTCAATCAAACATCTAATGAAATGTAATAATTGTTATTCTTAAATTATAAGAATTATCTTGAAATCATGAGTACCTCCCCCCATTTGTATACCAAGTACATACACTTCTATTTTGTTTTCTCAAAGCTATACCAGGAAATTTATTTTGAAGTGATGCATAGGATATTTGAACTCCCTCTCCTTAACTACTACCCTCGTTCAGCAATACTCTTACCCCAGGGCTTGCTGTTGCAATGGTTACCTCTTCCTATTGCCTCTTTAATGTTTTGGCAATGTCTACTGCCAGACTAAGATCCCCTTAACGTCAAAGGACATAATTAGCTAATCATGTAAGGGCAAGTAAAGCAGTACTTTGCTCCTTATTTCAACTAATCAAGTGTCTTTGAGCCTCACCTTTGACTTTCTCAAGTCTTTGTTGGAAACAGTATACATTGTGTTGTCTTTAATAGGCCTAAGGGAGATTGGAGACCTTCCTGGCCCTTAATAGGCCTAAGGTCACCACGTGCAGCCCACAGTGGGAGGAGCTTGCTGAAAGAGTGGAACAGGAAGGGTGGAACAGGAAGGAGCAGAACAGAGAAAACCTCCAGCTGGGACCAAGCAGAGCTAAGACAGAGAATTTTTGTAATGTTGGCACTCTATCTGTTGTTCTGTCTCTTTTTTTTTTTGGTACTTTTTTTCTTGTTACTTTGTCAGACAGAAGCATTCTGTCTGTTGAATTGTGTTACTTTGTCAGAAGGAAGCACTCTGTTGATTTGTGTTGATTTCTCTGACAGAAAGTGAATTGAGATGATAGTGCCGGCAATGTGTGTAAATAGTATGCTGTAGCCCTGTTGAACTTTGTTTTCCTAGAAACAGAAGCTGTGAAGAGCTTGGGGTGGAGCAGTCCCAGTGAGCTCTGACATAGAACAGGAGCAGAGAGCTGCCTACCTGTGAATCCCGGCAACAGCTGGGCGAATCCAGGCAAGAGTTAGGAGTTGGAAGAGAAGCCATGGAGTTTGGAATCAGCCTCGAGTTAAAATGAAAGGAGACTTTACTTGGGTACTCAGTGCTAACTGATGATATTATAATTTTCTGTGACCTTTTTTTATTGAATATCCATCCCCTTGCCTGAAAGATTATGCTCAATTTTCCTGGGTAGTTGATCCTTGGTTGTAATCAAAGCTCCTTTACCTTATGGAATATTGTAATGCCATGCACAGAAGCTGTCCAGAAGAATCCTACCGCAAATAGCTTTTAAGTTTCTTACATAGTATAGTGAATACTCTATTCATTTCATAACAAATCAAAGCAAAACATTCACAGAAAATCAATGTACAACATTCACAATATTACAACTTATATTCACAAAGAGTTTATCATTAAAATGGCCACATAGTTTTCACCAAAGTGATCACAATATTTAGAACAAACAACAATCATCTAAAAGTACAATAGTCAAAGTCTTCCATTCATGGGGCACACTTAAGTTAACTGAATCAATATCACAATATACTCTCAAAATACAATAATCAAAGTCTTCCACTCATAGGGAAAAGTCTTCCACTCCTGGGGCACACTTAAGTTAACTCAATCAGTCACTTATTCAGCAATTAATTACTAAGTATCACACAAACTTTCCACCCCTAGATCACTAGTAAACTACAATTTTATCATTACTCAGTACCCATGGAGAGGTCTTTTCATCTTGACTTGGGGCCAGTTCTCAGATTTCCTGGATCCCCTTCCATGGTCCCAGATTCTACCTAGATTCACCAGACTGTCACCTGGGTTCAATGGCAGACAGCTCCCAATTCCTTGTCCAGCTCTCTGTGTAGGTCCTGCTCCACACTGAAGTTCACAGGGTCCAGTCCATCTCAACTCCTTCACAGTTTCTGCTCCCCGGAATTCAAGGCTCAAACAAGCCACAAACAGACAAAGTCTCAGCATCCTGATCATGCTTCCTGTCTTCTGCTTCCTCATTCTTCTCCTGGTCTCCTGGTTCCTGGTTCCTGGGCTCCTGGACTCCTTTGTTACCTGGACTCCTGGGTTCCTCTTCAGAAGAAGCTCCACCACCACAAATTCTCAGGAAATTCTGGCTCTGTTCTCCATTCTCTCTTCTGTAGTTGCTCTGCCACCAGATGCTGGTCCCACAAAATTCTGACTGTGCCTCCCCGGGGCTTTTCCCTATATACCCATAGTATTAGCTTCCTGATTCAGCCAACACAGGAGTTCATAGCTTCTGTTTCCCCAACAGTGGCTTGATCAATTACTAAGTGCTAAGCACCTGCTACCTTTGCCAACACAAAGGGATCTTCAAATTCAAATTACATTACCATTACAAATATCATATTCCAATCACTCTGATCTATTAATGTAGATGCTACAAGGTCCTGTGTGATCCTGACTGTAGTTCCACAACATTAGAATTATTTCTTTCTGGCTGCTTTCAGTTTCTCCTTGACCTTATAGTTCTGGCATTTGGCTACAATATTCCATGGTGTTTTCAATTTGAAATCTCTTTCAGGAGGTGTTTGGTGAATTCTTTCAATGACTATTTTATCCTCTGGTTCTAGGACCTTGGGGAAGTTTTCCTTGATTATTTCTTGGAAGATACTGTCCAGGCTCTTTTTTCCATCATGACTTTTTGTTAGACCAATAATTCTTAGATTATCTCTCTTGGATCTGTTATCCAGGTCAGTTCTTTTACCAATGAGATATTTTACATTTTCTTTTATTTTTTTTTCATTTTTTAGATTTTGTTTGACTGATTCTTGATGTCTCATAGAGTCATTAGCTTCTTCTTGCCATATTATAATTTTTAATGAATTGTTTTCTTCAGTTAGTTTTTGTACCTCCCCCCCTTCTCCATTTGGCAAATTTTTCTTTTTAGGGAGTTATTTTCTCCCTAAGGAGGTTATGTACCTCCTTAATCATTTATTCAATTGTACCATTTAAGAAGTTTTTTTTCTTCAGTGAACTTTTTTTTTCCATTTTGTCAATTGTATTTTTAAAAGAATTGTTCAATTTTCCTTCTACCTCTCTAATATGGCTTCTAAAATCTTTCTTGAACTCTTCAAAAGATGTTTTTTTGAATCTAAGACCAGTTCATATTCTGTTTTGGGGTTTCTGATATGGGTATAATATCAATGCTGTCCTCTTCTGAATTCGTATTTTGATCTTCTCTGACCCATAGTAAAAATTTATGGTCTCTGCTTTTCTAATTTGCTTTTTGCCCATTGTGATTGCCTTTTCCCTGGCTTTTAAGTGGATCTCTGTTTCAGGGGCACAGGGTGCTCTGTCCCACTCTTCTTGTGCTGAGTGCTAGGGGCCTGGTTACTGGCTTTGTGTGCTGTATCCTC
This sequence comes from Petaurus breviceps papuanus, assembly GCF_028583685.1. Lineage (NCBI taxonomy): Eukaryota > Metazoa > Chordata > Mammalia > Diprotodontia > Petauridae > Petaurus > Petaurus breviceps. The sequence continues at coordinate 18,279,537 of NW_027187360.1, read as the reverse complement.
TCGTTCTGGAAGCTGTAAGCTACATGATGATGTAGCTTACCTGGTGCTGAGCTGGAGCTGACTGGTGTGTGCTGAGGCTCGGTGTAGTCTCTCTGTTTCCCTGGGACTATACTGGAAGCTTGCAGCATGAGGTTTGGAAGAGGGTGGTCTGCCTACTGGAGGTTTCCTCCTCCCATTGAGCTCTGCTAGAGTACAGGTAGGCTCAGTAGCTGGTGGAAGCCCATCTGCTCTGGTGTCTGCCAATTCCTCTAACTATGTAAAGGCATGCCTGGGATCCTAGTGTTGGGACTTGCTGGCTCCACCACTCTGGATCTCAGGATCTTCCACTGGTTTAGTTACATGAGGCTTGTTGATGATTTGCTGGGATACCTCCTGTCTTGCACTGGTTTCTTTCAGCCACAGCAAGAGGTTATACAAGATAGCCCAAGCCTTTTTGTCTGTCTCCACTATTCCAGGATTTTTGGGGGGCAATATTATCTAGGTTTTTCAAGGTTAACAGTGGGGTGGGAGGAGGGGGAGGAAGAAGAACACTTACAGTTTACTCTTCCATCTTGGGTCCTGGAAGTTTAAATAGGTTATTTTCAAACATTTAGTCTGTAGACTGATAGCCCCAGGAGTAGCTGCTGTTGCTGCATCAGGCCCTGTGCAGGACTGCGTTTCTCTCTCACCCAGGTCTAACAGACCCCCATTTTGTGCCGAGAGGTCTAGGAATCACCACTACCACCAGTGATTCAGTCTGCTGGGGTCTGCTCTGGCTCTGTGAAGGCTGAATTTGTTCTGATACAGCCAGTGTACTCTGTGTTCCTCTCCCAACAGGGTGGAACAGATCCTTCCTATAAATACCCTAAGTCATCTTGGGCTGGAAATCTGCCATTCTCTGTCTCACTGTGGATTCTGCCACTCCAAAATTTATCTGAAGGAATTTGTGGGACATCTCAAGTTAATCCCTGCTTTTATTCCACCATCTTGGCTCTACTCCTATCATATTCATTTCTTTTTTTTAATGCTTTATTAACTTCTGATTTACATCATTCATTTCTGCCAGATTTTGAGTTACAAATTTTCTCCCTGTTTTTCCCCTACCCACCACCCCAAAATAGCAGTCCCACAGGATATCCTCTCCTCCAATCTGCTCTCTCCCATATTTTCTCCCATACCCCTTTCGAATTTTCCAGTGGATCTCTATGCCTCAGTGCCTGTATATCTTATTTCCCAATTACATGTAATATGGTATTAATAATAGTATATATATATATATATATACACACATATATATATATTTGAATATTTGATTTTAAAGCTTTCAATTCCAGATTCATTCCCTTCCTTCCTTGTCACCTACACTTACTGGGAAGATAAGCAGTTCAGTATAGGTTGTACATGTGTGACTAATGCAAAACAATAACATAGTAGATATATTGTAAAAGACTGACTATAATGCCCTCCCTCCTATCCCACTTCCCACTTGTTCTATTCTCTACTTTGATCCCATCCCTTTTCAAAATTGGGTGCTTCCAACTTTTCTCCCCCCCCCCCCCCCCTGCCCTCCCTTCCATCATCCCCTGTCTCATCCCCTTCCCCCCCTACTCTCCTGGAGGGTAAGATCCCCTATTTAGTGTGTATTTCATTCCCTCCTCAAGCCAAATTCAATGGGAATAAGGTTGACTCATTCCCTTTTGCCTTCCTCTTCTTCCCCTCCTTTGTAACCATTTTCCCTTGCCTCTTCTGTAGGAGATAGTTTACCCCAATCTGTCTCTCCCCATCTCCTCTCATTATATTCCTCTCACCTATTAATTTCACCTTTTAAGTATCATCCCTTCCTGTTGAATTGTTCCTGTGCCCTCTATCTATGTATACCTGTAAACACATTATGTATTCATATGCCCATATACCATATATATATATTTCTAATCCCTTCAACTACTGAGGAAAGTGTCATAAGTTAAAATTATTGTTTTTCCATATAGGAATGTTAATGGTTCAACTTTGATAAGTTCCTTATGATTTCTTTTCCCTGTTTCCCTTCTCATGCTTCTCGTATCTGAATGTCAAATTTTCTATTCAACTCTGGTTTTTTCAGCAAGAATGCTTGAAAGTTCTCTATTCCACTGAATGACCATATTTTCCCCTGTAACATGATTCTCAGTTTTGCTGGGTAGGTGACTCTTGGTTTTAATCCCACCTCCTTTGCCCTCCGGAATATCATATTCCAAGCCCTTAGATCCCTCAGTGTAGAAGCTGCTAGATCCTGGGTTATCCTGATTGTGTTTCCACAATATTCAAATTGTTTCTTCCTGGCTGCTTGTAATATTCTCTCCTTAATCTGGGAATTCCAGAACCTGGCTATAATATTCCTAGGAGTTTTCTTTTTGGGATCTTTTTCAGGAGGTTATCGGTGGATTCTTTCAACCTCTATTTTGCCCTCTGGTACTAAAACATCAGGGCAGTTTTCTTTGAGAACTTCCTGGAGGATGATTTCTAGGTTCTTACTTTGGTCATGGCTTTTGGGTAGTCCAATAATTTTTAAATTGTCTCTCCTGGATCTATTTTCCAGGTCAGTGTTTTTTCCCATGAGATATTTCACATTGCCTTCTATTCTTTCATTTGTTTGGATCTGTTTAACAGCATCTTGATTTCTCATAGTCATTAGCTTCCATTTGCTCCAATCTAATTCTGAAGCAATGATTCTCCTCAGTGAGCTTCTGAGATTCTTTTTCCATCTGGCAAAATCGGCTTTTTAAGTCATTCTTCTCCTCATTGCCTTTTTGAGCCTCTTTTGCCATTTGAGTCAGTCTGTTTTTTAAGGTATTATTTTCCTCAGTCAAGCTATTGACTCTCATTTCATAATTTTCTTGCATTGTTCTCATTTCTCTTCCTAATTTTTCCTCCACTTCTCTTATCTGCTTCTTAAGGTCCTCTATGGCCTGTAACCAGCTTGTATTTTCCTTTGAAACTTTTGGTGGAGGAGTTCTGACTTCACTGTCTTCCTCCTGTTCCATGCTTTGCTCCTTTTTGTTCCCAAAATAGGAGTGTAATGTTGGAATCTTCTGTCTGCTTTGTTTCCTTTGCCTGGTCATGTCGCCCCTCAGTCACTTGACCCCTAGGCTTTTTTCCAGAGTAGGACTCTGCCACCAGACAGGGGAGCTTTCGTCCCAAATGCTGGGGTTTTCTCAGCTGTGGGAGGTATTAGATGGGTGCCCTTTCTGAGGTCTGCACACACTCTGGCAAGCTGGACACACACCCCAGGACCTCCACCCTAGACTGCAATCCAGATCCAAGCAGGTTAAAGCAAGAGCGATTACCCCTCAGACTGGTGCTTGGTCCCCCTACACTCTGCAGGCCAGGAGCTGAAGCTGCCACGTGGTGCTGGCTGGCTGTGCCAGCATCTCAGCAGCTTCTTGCCCCAGGGGGCAAAACCCATGCACTCCCACTTAGTGGGTCCCAAGGTCCAGACTGCACTGACCTCTCACTTTGTCCTTCACATCAGTGTGTTGATAAATCTGGAAACAGCCACAGCTGCTGCTGATCTGCAGTCCCTCTGTCCGGTGGCTCGTCAGGCACACTCTGGGGCTAAAGCCTCGGTGTGGGGCTGGGCTCGGCTCCCAGAGCACTGTGCTGGCTGGTTCCTGCCGGCCTGCTGGGCTGTCCTCAGCAGGAGATTAGCTTCTCTGTGTCATTTTGTGGGTTCTGCAGCTCCAAAGTTTGTTTAGAGTCCCCTTTTTACATGGATTGGGGAAGGTGGAAGTCTGAGCTGCGGGAAGGTCGTGCTTCTACTCTGCCATCTTCTCATGTTCATTTCTTACAGCACAATAATAATCAATTACATTAATGAATCAAAATTTAACTAACTATTCTCCAACTAATGCACATCTAATTTATTTCTAGTTCTTTACTCGCACAAAAAGTGCTGCCTTAAATATTTTGATATATATACATTTTTTTATCAGTGACCTCCTTAGGATATATGATTTGCAATAGAACCTCCATGTCAAAGGGAATTAATATTTTAGCTACTTGTTTGTAAAATTCCATAATCCTTTCCAGAATTTCTATACTAATTCATAACACAATGAACAATACATCAATGTGTCTATCTTTCCACAATTCATATAACAATAGACTATTCTTATCTATTATCATCTTTGCCAATTTGCTTTATGAGAGGTGAAGTTTTAGAGTTGTTTTCATTTGCATTTCTCTTATCATTAGTGATTTGGAATATTATTTCATATGGTTGTTAAGAGTTTGCGATTCTTCTTTTGAAAATTCATATCTTTTGATCAGTTGTCTACTGCAAAATGGCTTTGGGTTTTATATATATATATATATATATATATTAGTTGTCTGTATATCCTATATATCAAAGTCTAATCAGATATTTTTGATAGAAAGATTTTTTCCAGTCATCCCTTCTCATTATTAATTTTGTTATACAAAATTTTAAATTTCATGTAATTAAAATTATCTAATTTATCCTTTGTAATTGCCTCTATCCATTCTTATCCCTTGTTTCACTAAGAATTTATCCCCTAAACTAATATGTGAAAGGTCTATGATCTGCTTTTCTTATAATTGTTTTAATGGTATGATCTTTAATATTCAGGTCAAATATCCATCCATGAGTTTTCTTGACTTTTGTCTTGCCACTGGACTTCAAAGACTGTGGAGGAGATAGTGAGTCCAATGACTTTGTGCAACTCTGCCCAGTTCATCCAATTCACATGCAAGTCAAGACATCACCCTCATGATGTTACCCATCCTTTTTGAGAACAAAGGATGAACAACAACATGTATCAATGTTGAATTTGTTGTGGAGTGTTGTATAAGATGTCAGTCTAACCCAGGGGTGGGAAGTATGTGACCTTGATGCCACATGTGGCCCTCTATGTTCTCAAGTGCAACCCTTTAACTGAATCTTAACTTCACAGAACAAACCTTTTTATTAGGGGGATTCTAATCTAATTTCTGACAGACTACTATTCACTTTTTCCTAGTGGTTTTTATCAAAAAGTAAGTTATCTTTTAGAAAATTTACATTTAATAAGCCCACTGAGTTCAGTACTTTATGTTTTCTTGTCTAGTCTATTCCATCTACATACTTTTCTATGTTTCTAAAAGCAATACAAAATGATTTTTATGATTGTTGTTTTATAAGATACTTTTATGTCTAGAAATTGCATTCCCCTTTCATTTCTAAGTTTCTTGCATAATTTCTGTTGATACACTGCACCTTTTCTTCCTCTAAATGAATTTTGTTATTATTTGTTGTATAAAAATGTTTTTTTTAAGTTTAATTGCTTTAGCACTAAATCTGTAAATTAACTTTGGTTATGTTGTCATTTTATTTTAAAATATTTAATATTTAATATACCATTTCATTGGTAGAACCCAGACATGAGCATTGAATATTCCTCCAGCCACTTAAGTCATTCTTAATTTCCTTAAAACATATTTTGCAGCTGAATCTATAAACCCATTGAGTATGGTTTGGTAGATTGACTCCTAACTACTTTGTGTATTTTGCAGTTATTTCAAATAGGACTTCCTTTAATATTATTGCTTGCTATTAGCAACAATATTATTGTTGCTAGTATAAAGAAATACTATTTTTGTGGCATTATTTTGCAGCCTCTAACTTTACCAATACTATTAATTTAATCAACCAGTTTCTTTGCTAATTCTCTAGGATTTTCTAAGTAAATTATCATATTTTCTGATGCACTTCTTATAGCAATTTCTCAATGGGAAAAGGCAGCAGGAGAGCCTCAGGATCTTTTTTCTAGTTCTTAGACTATATACATAAATTCTAAAAAGGCCTTTAGAAAACCATTATTATCAGTATTATTTTCAATTGCATTGTATTACTTTGTCATCTTTCTATCTATCTAATCTATAAACCTGTGATTTTTGTGGCATAATGGAATTCTTGTGAGGAAACTCCTTTTACAAATGCAGATATACAACTTTTGTGCAAATTATTTTGTTTGATAGTTGCCAGGTCAAATAATTTGTCCAGATTTCATAGCCAGCATACATTAGAAACAGGACTTGAACAGGACAAGAATAGGTCTTCTTGACTCCAGGGACAGCTCTCTATAAATATAACATTTACATAGATCTTTATGGATGGAAAAGTATTTTACATACATAATCTCTATTAAGCCTAACAACTGTATAAATTAGGTACTGCTACCATATTTTGCAGATGAAGAAACTGAGGTTGAGTGGCAAAGTGGAGGGAAGATTATGGGAAGATGGTGAAATAGGTCAGAAAATTTCAAGTTCCTCAGGTTTCCCCCACAAAAGAGATAAAAGAGTGCCTCAGGGTAAATATAGAGTGGCAAAAATAAATAAGAGTAGGAGCAGAAAGGTGGTCCTCCTGGGACAATCAGATAACACTTGAAGAATAATTCCAGGATGAGGTTAGATAAACACTTCCAGAATAGTTCTGCTTAAACAATGTTTCAAGCCTGGGGTTTGTTGGGTTGTGAGGCAGCCTCTGCCCCAGCCACAGGACCTTTTGCCCCCAGGACAGTGAGGTGAGTTGGGTGTCTGAAAAGCAAAGATTGTGGGAACCTCTACTAACAAGGAACATCAGACCCAGCTGTGCTGCAAAAATGTGCCCATGGATGAGAAGGGACCAGTACATGCCCAGTGACTGCAGAAGCAGTGTGGTGGGAGTGCATCTGACTGTGGGCACTTACAGGAGGCTAGATGTCTTGGTATTTTTTACAAGTCAGAGGGGAGAACTGAAGGAGGATATGAGGCCAGAACCACAATCCACCATACCCTAGGAGTAGAGGTGATTACACAAAAAATAACCTTCTACAAATAAAAAAAAAGTGAGCAGGCAAAGGAGAAAGAATCCAATCATAGAATGTTACTATGGGAATAGAGAAGTCTGGTATTGTCCTCAGAGGAGGAAACTGAAGCAAAGAAAACTTCTTCTACCCCAAAAAGTAATATCAAAAATTGTCACCTGCCCAAAAAGCATTCATAGAAAAAGTTTAAAAAAAACTTAAAAAATCAAATGATAGAGATTGAGGAAAAAAACAAAAAAAGAATATTAATATTCTGAGAAAACAAGAAGATTATAAAAAGAAAGTCAATCAATTAGTAAAGGAGATCCAGAATCTTAAGGAAGAAAATGACTTCTTTAAAATCAGAATAAGGTCAGGGGAAGCCAGTAAAGTTATGAGACCAAGAAATAAGAAAATAAGATATTAAAAAAAATGAAAAAAAATTAGACTAGAGTATGAAACATCTCATAAGAAAAAGAACAGACTTGGACAATAGTCTAAGAAGAAAAAACATGAAAATAATCAGAATACCTGAAAACTATGATAAAAAATAATATTGATACAATAATAAAATAAATAATTAAAGAAAATTGTTCTGAAGCATTGTAAGAAGGGGGAAAGTAGAAAAAGAAAAAAAGAAACAATCCACTGATCACCACCCAAAAGAGATCCTAAGAGGAAAACCCACAGAGATATCATAGTCAAATTCTGAAACCTTCAACTCAAGGATAAAATATTATGATCAAAAAGAAAACAAAATTAAACATGGTGGTGCCACAATTAGAATCACAGAAGACCTAGCAGTGGTGGCATTAAAAGACTGCAGGCCTTAGAATACTATATATCGAAGAGCAAGAGAACTGCAGTTCTGGCAGAAAATAATATACCCAGAAAAGTTAAACATAATTATAAATGGACAAAAAGATAGTTAAGGAATTGTCAGACTTTCAGGATTTTATTAAAAGAACTGAACTTAATAGAAGATTTTATATACAAGAGTTAAGAGAAATATAAACATATACCAGAGATTAATTACAAGGACCTCAAAAAGGACAGAGTATTTACCTTTTATATGAGGAAATATAAAGTGTATATCTAAGATTGTTATTAGTAATTGGGTACTTTGTAAGAAAGATTGGGGTAGAACTGAGTATGATATGATTTTAAAAAGTAAATCTGTTTGGGAACAGCTAAAAAGAGTAATTATCTTATACAAATGAAGTATGAGGGGAAGAATTGACACAGAGGAATTAGATGTAGGAGGAAGGCTGGTAATTCAGGAAACCTACATTCATCAGGAATAGGTTCAAAAGGGAACTCTCTCTCTGTACATATGTATATATATGTATAAATGTATACACACATACATAATATATAGTTATATACATGTATGTGTGGGTATGTGCATATATGTATGTATAAAAGTCTTTTAAATTCAGAAAGAAAGTGCTAAGGGAATAGGGAAGGAGGAGAGAATAAGGAAAGGATCTTTATAGTGGAGAGTGAGGAATAGGTTAAAGTGGGGTATAGAAGGATGTTTAGATTAATGGGAATGGGAGCATAAGGGAGGGATCTTTAGTGGGGTTAGTTAAGTAGTAGGATGGCAAGGTGGAGGGTAGAAGTAAAGTAGAGAAGTTGTAAGGGATAGGAAATAAGAGATAGGCACAAACATAAAATGCAAATCAGGAGTAGAATTTGTTAGGGGAAAAGGAGCAGTGGTAATAATCATGATCTTGGACAAAGTTAACACTAAAATAGATTTAATCAAAAGAGAGAAATAGGGAAACTCTACTATGTGTCAGTCATATTCATCAATGTGGTTTTGGACTTTTAAAAATAACTAGACAAAATAAATTTGGAATATTGCTGTGGTGTGGAAAATGACAAGTTGGTAGATTTGGAAAAATAGGGAAACACTTGGATTTATGAAGGACGAGATTATCCACTGTTAGAAAACCAGAGAACAAGTAAGTATAATATGGTCTTACAAAGATATATATGATTTTTTTTCTATATAAGGGTGTGATTATAGATATCTAAGTATATATGTATATATATATGTAAATATGTATGTAAGGGTATGTGTATATGTATTTATATATCTTTACGTATGTGTATATTTAGTATTTGTTTAAAATAATAGAAAAAAGAGGCAAAGTGATTTATCACACAGCTAAGTGTCAGATGTAGAATTCAAACACAACTTTTCCTTACAACAAGTGCAATATGCTATCAGCTATACTACACTGTCTGTCAAATCTATATTATAGAAGTGGACCTAATCTGTATTGGTGAAAGAAATATCTGAAATAGGAATTCTCTATCCCGAGGAATTTGCAGATTTGGGCCAAATATTTATTAACTTGCATTATTGAAACACAAAGTAAAAATACAAACCCCAATATGGATAAAAATAATAAAGTAAGCCTAAAATGATAATAAGAAAGTTAAAACAGAAGGAATGAAAAATGTATCCAAAGAATACAGCATAATTCTTTGCATCCCTGGCTAGCATCTGGCTGACCATTCTAAATATATCTTTTGTTTCAACAGCATCTGTATAGAAAAGAAGGACTTCTATCATTTCAAAACTGTAGGGAGAATGATTTCACTGCCTGCTTTTTTTCATGGTGAAATGGGGATTTGCCAAATGTTCTAAAGATAGATGTCCAGTATACAGCCCAGAGATTGTGTACTGAAGGCATTGCATGGGCTATGGGTAAAGGGTTCTGATTTAGACTGGAAAACTAGGCTGAGGTCATTGTTTGATTATTCAATTAATGTTATTTCCACTTAACAAAATGTCTGTGCTACTCCTAAATTAAGGGAAGAATGTAAATCAAGGAAACACAAAAGCTTGCTCCCTGAAGCACCCAGTGCCATATGCACATGTTTGTGGGGGCTTCTACTTCACTGAACAATTTGAACAACACATCATTTCTCTGATCCTGTTGGCTCCCCAGAGGAACCCTTGTAGGTCGCTGTTTAAATGAGGAGAAAATTGGTTATAAATCAATTTAATTTTCAAATATATTAATCCAAGGAGAACCCAATTTTTGTGTGAAACATTGGTTCCACAAGAAGTATAAGAATAAGCAAGAAAAATGTTTCTCTTAAGTTGGAGTCATAGTAACACTTTAAATTGAGGTAATATTGCTTTGTGTGTGTGTGTTTTCCAACTCCTCTTTGGGTTTTATTATTTCAGACACTCTACATAACAAGAAAAAGTTTCTTCCTTGAGGAAAATGGCAGTATTACCTTTAACACATTAAAAAAAACCCAAGCTTTAAGAATGTGCGCAGTTTTTATCCTCAAAGATGAAGGTGAGAGCAGATTGAATGGGAATGCTGCATAAGATTTTTTGTTCCAAAGACTAGGATTAAAGAACAGGTCAAGGATATCTGAAATTAGACTTTCATCTTCTAACAGTGTTTTTAAAGCTGTTTTTACTTCTTTAGATTTGAAATGTTCTACATGGCTGAAAGATAAATCAATGAACCAAACAGTAGATTCAAAACACCTGAGTTCTATTCCTGGATGATGAGTTTTCCTCTAGTGAATGAGGATTTAAGTATCTCTTTTTACCATCTACTCTACTTGTGTTTCCAAGACATTTAACCTCTTGGACCTCAGTTTCCTTATCTATAAAAAAATGAGAGTATTAGATGTGATGACCTATATTGTACCTTCTTGCTCTAAATTTATGAAGATTTATATATTATCTTATAAAACTATGCAAGTAATTGAGCATAAGCTTACCCAGATACAAAATGATTGGCTTGGATTGGAAGATGGTTTCTAAGGTGCTTTCCAGTTCTAACATTAAATATTTTTAAGATTGTCACAAAATCAAACTTCCAGACTACTTACCAGGATCTGATCCATACACTGCCAATCAAATTTCTATCACACTTCAAGGCCCAACCATGCTACCTCTTCCATAGGTATCCTAGAAGAGAATTAGGTAGAACTTAGGAGACATAAGGATAGAAGGGAGAGAAGAATTATCTGGACAAATATGAGAAGCCACAAAACATGCTTGAAAAAAACAGATGGATCTGAAGTTTTATTTGCATGCAAATATTGGTGCTAATGCAAATGATATCCTATGATAGAATTTATGACTCACTTTTTTTTCAGAGAACTAAAGATTATTTTGGTGTTTGGTTGCTTTATATTATTTCCTCTTTCCTTCCAATTTAGCTCCCAAAGCAGAGGGGAACTCCAATACCTCTGATTCAGATTTGTATCTCTCAGATTTGCCTGACCCAGGTTCTAAATACATGTTTTGATTGACCATACAAGAATAATAGATTTAGAGCTGGAAGGACCTCAAATATAATCTACTAAATACCCTTTTATTCTAGATGAGAAATCTGAGGTCCAGAGAAGTGAAATAATTTGCCCAATTGTCCCAGAGGTAGGAAATGACAGAACCACCATTGGAACTCTAGCCATCTCTTTCCAAATCCAGAGTTCTTTTCACTCTCCCCTGTTTGACCTTCTTACAGTTTTGTATGAACATTATCTCTTTGTGTTGGTATGGGAATGGTCTTAGGAATCAGATTTTTTCTCTTATCTTTATGTACACTCTTATCTCTATAGGGAGCCTTATAGGTATGAGAACTCCCAGGCCCTGCACCCACCCACTTCAGGTCATTTCTTGTTAGACATTAAAATTTGAAAATGAAAACTTCCTTCAGTCTCCCTACTTACCTATGTTGATGCTTTCTCTCAGGCAGACTGCTTCTGTATGTACCTCTTTAAAACAACTCTCACTCTGAATATGTTTACCATTCATTCTTTGACCTAGAAAAAAACACATACCTGCAACCCACTCTCACTTTAACTGCTGGATCACCTTACATCTTTCTGGCCTCATAGATTCAGAATATCTTCCAAACCTCTGTGACGAATAATAGCCCTTAAATTCTTTCCTGATATTCTTTATTTAAGTATTTAGTAGCATCAAGCAGTGATCATGGAAATAGATAGACCTCAGGAGCCCATTCCTAATTATCTCTAGAAGAATTGCAACCACTTCCCCTTCTAGCTGCCCCACAACTGAAGTATAAAGAAAATAATCTTTTTTTGAAGAGCTAGGTCTTGTGTTTCTATTTCTTAACTACGTAGCACCAAAACTCCTGATACCCTGATTCCCAATTTCTCAACACAAATGTGACCATCATTTTGTGCTGTGAGTATCTACAACCAACTCCCTTGGCTTCTAAAATAATTAATGGGGCCTAGATATTGGATTATTGCAAACAATCCAGGTGCCATCTCTTGTGTCATCATCAAATATCTATGCCAGTCTTTCCCAGAACTTTGCCCCAGCCTACTACCCCTTCCTTCCTTCATAGTGTTCTATCAAAAACAATCTGCAGGGAATGGATTATTTTCTTAGAAATCAGTTTAATTAGATTAACTGAAACTGTAGTAAAAGCAGAAACTTTACTATGCGTGTAAATATAGACTATATGTTTTCTTAGATCCTAGAATCAGCCTTTTTCAAAGGCTAAATCTCTGTCTCTATCTCTTATTTCTCATTGATTCTGTCTGTCTCTGTCTCTGTCTTTATGTCTCTCATAGGCTATGTTTCTGTGTCTGTCTGTCTTTCAATATCATGTAGATTGTTGAACCTGTCAGTTTTGACTTAAGTTTTTTGTTAATTTTTAGGTAGATAGAGGGATAGCTATCAGATCTTCTATGAACAGGGTTCATTCCTTCCATAGGTTCTGTTGCCATGATAAGTTACCTCCATCTTTTAATTTGAGTTGGGTTTCCATTCCTTTAAGGTTTTTAAGCAGTCTCTAGATCAGACCTGCACAACCTGCAGCCTGAGGGATGCTTATATGGCTCATGGGCACAAAAAGGTTTTGACGGGCTTGCACAAAATGTAGAGAATGTTTTCTTCTACATTTTTGTGGGCCCCCTGAAATCCTTTGCCATAGCACAGCAGGCTGTGGGCTTCAGGCTGTACAGACCTACACTAGATGATCACTTGTTGGGTATTATACTGAGGATTCCTCTTTATATTTTAAACTACATATTTGCTGAGATCCCTCTTTTAAAATCCTCTGATTCTGTTAAAGAAATGACTGAAGTCATCTGATTTTATTTTGCCTATGTATGAGTCATAGTATTCACTACTTAGTGGCTAATCTACTCATGTTGAACATGTCTCTACTTAACCAGTAATTTTTAGACAACAATCTTTTTGCTGAAACTATATATAAAGCCTTTCTGGCTTATAGGACCTATCAAAATTCATGTTCCTCTATCATAGACATTAAGAATCCAGTGCTTCCTCCAAGTCAGAGAGAGGACTTCGAGCAGAATGTGTTTATTGCTGACTTTTTTTCTATAATAGAAACATTGGACTTGGCAGAACATTCAATCCTTAAAGGCTCTCTCCAAAAAGATGCATTCTAAGCATCTCTTAACATCATCAAAGATTCCTTGGTAGTTGCAACCACAGAAAACTTTGTGCAATGATCCGTTGATTATCAATAACAGTAGTCAAATACCATGCCTCATTTTTGTCCAAGGTATTTGCTATTGTCGTGGAAGATGCCCTGTACAGAATTCAAAGAATGGAGTGACTTTCTATAGATAATGAAATCTTGTAGATACTCTTTGGTTGCATATGACTGTGCTGATTGGGCCGAGTTCCAGAATGCTACAGGGTCTCTAGAGTGAGGTTCACAAACTCTCAAAATAGATTCACCTAATAACCCATGAAAATTTCTGCTGCTCAGGTTATGACATGTGGGGTATTATAGTGAATTAATTCATCAATACACATTTATACATAGAGATACTTATTGATCATTTACAAATGGCTTATGGAAAATAATTTTGTGAAATCAGAAGTTATGAATGTGTTGTGATTTGAACTATTGGAAGGAGTACCCAAACTGATAATATTGCAGATTTGTTGAAATTTTGTTCTGTGAATTCCAAGAATTGGAATGGACACCATCTGGTCTAACCTTTTACCCAATTGATGCAAGAAGTTAAGTGAAAAGTACATAATTTCTTAGAATCTCATTGATGCTTCTGGCTTTAGAAAAAACTCAGTAAGTTGCCTTTGGCATAAAAAATGACTTTTCAAGGAAGTGGAAATAGAGAAAAAGCAGGGTAGGAAAGGTACTCTGAATTTTAAAGGAAAGATAAAAAAAACATGCTCCATTCAAAAGATGTTTTTCCTTTATATTATGTTAAGATGTACAGATACAGAGATTTAAAGAAAGGAAAACAGAAAAGATGCTACAGAATGGCTATAAATCCATTTAAAATAACACAATGCAGCGAATCCTGACAAACAGTTACTACAAATGCCAGCAGGGTATTCTATTAGAAATGATGAAATACTGACAATTACAGGGTCAGTGAAGACAAATACTGTGGTCAGATAGTACATCCATAGAGCCCAAGGGAACAATATTGGGGCTACCAGCAGATGTGTATCTAGAGTTATTTTTTTTTATCCTGAACACTGAGCATATTGTACTTACGGTGGCATTGAAACTATCTTATAAAAGCAGTTCAATTAAATGTAAATCAATAGGTAAATAAAGTGTCTGATATGTACAAAGAACTTGACTAGGTTCTGAAGATACAAAGACAAAAAGAAAAGTCACTCTCAAGGGGCTTATGTTTTATGGGGAATAATAGTGGAATGGAATACAACATATATACAGATATATTTGATGCAAGGTAGTTTGAGGAGGGAGAGAGCATTATCGACTGATGAAGGGAGGCTTCACAGAAGAGACAGAACCTGACCTGAACTTTAAAGGAATACATGAATTCTCAGAGACAAAGATTTGGAGCAAGTACAGACAAGATACTGGGGATGGTTCTCTATGAAGGCACAGAGGCAGGAAACAGTGTGTTGAATGTGGTGAAGAGCTAGTAGTAGAGTTTGACTAGAATATAGATTTTACACCAGGGAACAATATGGAAAAAGACTGGGAAAGAAGATAGGAGTTGGGTAGAGAAGGACCTTTGTAATTGCAAGCAAAGTAGTATTTTGCTACTTGTTTCAGCTATTCAAGTGCCTTTGAGTCTCAAGTGTATCGGATCGTGTCAAGTCTTTGTTGGAAACAGTATACATTGTCTTGCCCTTAATAGGCCTAAGGGAGTTTGGAGAACTGCCCTGCCCTTAATAGGCCTAATATCTTCACATGGAGCTCATGGTTGGAGTAGTTTGCTTAAAGAACAGAATACGAAGGGTGGACCAAGAAGGGTGGAATAGAGGGAGGAAGAAGCAGAGCCGAGAAAAGCTTGAGCATGATCTTGGACCAATCAGAACTGAGAGGGAGAATGTTTGTGAAGTCAGTACTCCGTCTGTTCTGTCTGTGTTGATGTTACTTTTTCAGAACAAAGCATTCTATCTGTTGAAAGGGGACTTTACTGCTGTTACAGAAGCTCTGACAGATGACTTTACTGCTGATAACAAAAGCCCTGAAAGAGGATTTTACTGCTGATAAAGAATCCCTGAAAGAGGACTTGAATGATGATACAGAAACCCTTAAAAAGGACTTTATTGCTGTTTACAGAAGTCCTAAGATTTTATTGTTGATTTGTATTTGATTTCTCAGAAAGAAGCTGTGTCTGTTGATTTGTGTTACTTTGTCAGACAGAAAGTGAATTGAGATGATAGTACCTGCAATGTGTGTAAATATTGTTGTAGTTCTGTTAAGCTTAATGTGTATAAACTTTGTTGTAGATCTGTTAAGCTTTGTCTTCCTAGAAACAGAAACTTCAAAGAGCAGTTCCCATCAGCTGAAGTATGAAACAGGAGAAAAGAGCTGCCTATGTGTGAGTCCAGGCAAGAGTTGGGTGAATCTAGGCAAAAGCTGGGAGCAGCCAGCCCAAGAAGAGGAGCTCTCGGGTTTGGAAGTCAGCTTTGAGTTAAGATGAAAGAGGATTTTACTTGGGTGCTCTGCATTGACTTATGAGATTGGTTTACTGTGACCTAGGGGTGGATAGTGTTTGTACTTTCTGCTACCCCTTAAAGATGATTGGAAACCAACTTCTAGTCATGGTAAAAGTAGACTTTACTTGGGTACTCTATATTGATTGAGGAGATTGTGACTTACTGAATAATATGTTTTTGATTAAGAGTATGGGGTCACCTTAGTAATAAGTTGTTATATTATATTGTTGTGAATATTGTGCTTCAGTTTCTTAAATATTTTGCTTTAGTTTATTGTTGAATAAATAGAGAGTTCACTATACTATGTGATCAGACTCTTAAAGTTATTCACAGCAGTAGTCCTCAAGAAAACTGCTTTTGATTGGCTTTATAGTCTTCAGTGTTGAGATGTGGAAATTATATCTTGGCCTAGAGGCCACTCAAAGTCTTTAAGCAAGAGTAAAATTCTTTATTTTAGGATCAGTTTGGTGAAGGAAGCCAAGAATGCCAGGATGCAGAGAGATGAGCAAGGAGAGCATTCTAGATGAGAGTGACAGTCAGAGAAAATGTCCCACCTCAGGAGGGGGAGTATCTTATACAAGGAACATTAAAAAGGCCAGTATCACTGGATTTCTGAGTACATGGAGGGAAACAAAGTCTAAGGAGACTGGAAAAGTAGGAGAAGGCCAGGTAACTAAGAGTTTTAAAGCCAAACAAAAAGCTTTTTATTTGAATCTGGATGTAAAATGATCCAGTGGAGTTTATTGAATAAAAGAATGACATGGATAGATATTCACTTTAGGAATATCAAATTGATAGCTGAGTGGAGGATGGATTGGATTGAGGAGAGGCTTGAAGCAGGGAGACAGCAAGAAAACTATTGCCCTAGTATAAACACAAGGTGATTAGATCCCATCTATACCAGACTTATGGGAATGTCAGAAGGAGTAAGGGGGTTTGAGTTAAGGGTGTTCATATGTATGAAATATATTCGAAAGATGTTTTGGCAACATATTGTATATGTGGGATGAGAGAGAATGAGGAGTCAAGAATGAAACCTAGGTTGCAAGCCTGGGTGACTGGCAGAATGGTTGTACCCTTGACAGCAACAGGAATGTTATGAAGAGAGAAGAGTTTGGAAGAAAATATAATGAGTTGAGCTTTAGACATATTGAGTTTAAAATATCTATGGAACATTTGAGTTTTGTGAATAATCCAAGGCTGAGGATTGTCAGAGAAAGATGGGTGATAGGATAAGGGACCAAGGCACTTGGAAATAGATGATAGTGTAACATTGGTTTTATTTACCCAGGGTTCAAGATGCAGAATGGAGGAGAATGTAGCCATTGAAGGGATGATGACCTAGCTAATAGGTTGGTGTAAGGGTTATGGGATTTAAAGATCTTCCATGCCCCATGGACGTGCTGACATAGCAGAGCAAGAGAAAGTGGAAAGCGAGAAAAAGTGAAAGCCGAGCTAACGGTCCTGTGGTTGGCGGTTGCCGGCGGTTGCGGTTACGGTTGCGGCAGCAGCAGAGGCAGCGGCAGCGCAAAGCCCTTTTTTTTTTTTTTTTTTTTTT